>NC_143561.1:77943000-78244500 GCF_054136105.1 Typopeltis vanoorti
AGCTACAGAGGCTCTAATGAATGAACTTAGAACACATTAATCTCTATACCATTCTCTACAGTAATGATATCACAATTAGTATTTTTTTTTGCTTTCAGAGTAAACAAAGCCTCAGCTTCTGATTTGTTTTTGACAACATATTGTCAAAAAAGAAGCAGAAAAAAAAAAAGCATTCTAAACTCAAGGAGCTTATGCTCATCCAGAGCCAACAAGGCCAAAAAACGACTTTTGGCCTGGTTGGCTCTGTTAAGTCTTTTTTTTTTTTTTTGTGCACTACATTGTCTGTTAACGAATATCACTGATGAAGAATAATTAATTGTATTACAATACTATACATGATTTTTCTTTTGTGGCTACTTTAATACATTTAATTATCCTGACTTGAAGAAAATGAATGAATGAACTTTATTTTATATGGGGGTTTTCCCCCTTCCTCCCTGTCCCTTAGGATGGGTTGAGCCCTCCTAATGAGGGACTATGTACCGTATGAATTTAGATCTGTATGTGTGTGTTCACGGGGCTGGTTTGCCTGTTCTGAGGGACAAAAAAAAACATGTTTCTGCATGAAAAAACCCTCTACCTCCATATGAGACTGGCTAACTCACCTTCAGTCAAAAGAGACCAGATAAAGGTTCTTCACGTCATAAATAGGAATCAAACCCAGGTCTTTCTGACCAAATAGCTTTGTCTATACTGACTGAACTATGGAGGCTCTAATGAATGAACTTAGAACACATTAAGTTTTAAAAATTAAAATTTTTTTTTTTTTTTAGGAAAGTTATTGACCTTTTTAGTTATCTTACACCAGCTACTTAGGTGGTGCTTTTTGGAATTATCAGTTAGTGTTTAATTTTGAGCTTAATGTACTGAAGATGCCTGTGACACACAGGCGAAAATTATACTATTAAATAATCTTTCTATGCGAGTTTTTTCCGTTATTTATTTTGTATCGATTAGAACACATTAATCTCTATACCATTCTCTACAGTAATGACATTTTATTGTCACTACTGTAGAGAATGGTATATTTACTAAAGGAATTGTAAGCTGACTGTCAGAACTATTGGAACAGGGAATGTCAATTTACTTTTTGATCCTTTGAAAGACCCATAGAAAATAATCTAGTTTTTGCATTTTGTTTCCTTTGTTTTTAACTTATTATATTGTAATTATGAAATTATATTCTTATTTTAATCCATTAACCAACAATGAGCAAAGCATCTTCAGAACTAGGATGAAATGCCTCAGCATTCCATAATGCAGACTTCTTTTGCTATGCATTATGAGCTGGGATGGATCACTATTCAGCCTGATTTCAACCTTTATTGAGGTCTCATCAACAGAAGCTAGACCTATGAATATAGAGAACCCTAATTCAGTGCAGAAGTTATATATATATATATATATATATATATATATATATATATATTTTCTTCCATATGTAAGTAGTAAAATGGTGAAACACCATTTTACTACTTTTTGACTAGTTAGGTGATTATGCATTAACCACCCAACTAGCCATGAGATCTTGTATGTTATGCTTTATCACTTGAAGGTAAAGTACAGACCTGTACAGGCTAAAATTTATAATCCAAAACTAACTTGACCAGATCATCTCAAGCCTGAGGCCTGACAGGAATACAGATTTTTACAATGTGGCACAAAGTTAAAAAATGCACCTGTTTTTCTATTATGTGCAATAGAACTTTTGATTTTCAAACAACAAAATGTTAGAAAGACAAACTTCTGGGTTGTTGTTTATCTTATTAAATAACTCCAGCATGACCACAAGTGTTTTTTATTCCACAAGTTCATTATCATATACCATAGTGTACCACAAGAAGTATACTATGGTGCACTTCCTCAAGAATATGAAGCTATTATTATTTTTTTTTTCTTCAACAAACTATATATGTAAAAGTAGATCTTTAAACAAAAACCACCATTAGTAGCATCATCTATCAAAAATATTACCTAATATGTCACATGCAGGTATGTTGCCTATATGCTCTCTTGTTGAGCTGGTCTGTGTAATGTATATAATAACCTAGTTCGGTGAATTTCGAGTCATTCTTCAAAGTGGACCAAAGCTGGTTTAGGATTTAGCATATTAAACTTAACAATATAGCTAATAAACATACAGCATTTAGTTCCAAGATCACTTGATAGTTCTCATTTGTAGTGTCATAGGTCACCAGCAAGAAATATCACCAAAGCAGAAACTCTAGTGCTCAACAGCATCTGCAACAGTGAGTATATTTTGGTACCGAAAGCTGATAAAGGCAATGTGAACATAATTGTGGATTCCAATGGAATCCAAAAGATCTATTAAAAGATATCAACATCTACAGACATTAATAGAGACAGATCTATTAAAAGATATCAAGATCTACAGAATTGGAAGCAGAACCTACTTGGGATATCTACAACAAAACAACTTCATCAAGGTCCTTTACAACAGGCCTAATGAGATTAAAGATCAGCTAACATTAAAACACCCAGCTGTACTGCACTCTATGGTGCACCCACAATTCACAAACAGGAGCTTTGCAATGCAATCTAGAAGATGCTAGACATTTTCAATGTCTAGCATCTTCTAGACATTGAAAATGCAATGCAAAGCATTGCATTGCATTTTTTGCAATGCAATGCAATCTTTGCAATGCAATGCAATGCAAAGATTGCATTGCATTGCTTCTAGTATAACCTTGCAAAATATTTCATTATCAAATTCTTGGTGTGCCTGCGAAGAATGTACAGAATACATGACAGTACTACATAAAAGTTTACATTATTACTAACTTCCTATCAATGATTTTCCTACAAATTAGTTTGTACTTTGACACCAACATTGTCAGAACTTATTCCATTCACCTAGATTTCAGCCTTCCTCTGGACTAATCTTTTCTTTCTCATTCTGTTTAAGTGACCATACCACCTGAGATCAGTTCTGTGAATAGAGCTAATCTCAGGTGGTAGGGTAACAATATGATTCTGACACTGATTCCTTTTGTTCACTTCCCTAAATTTTCTCAGAATTCTCATATCTTTCATAATGAAGGTTTATTTTCTTGATCCTGAGAATTAGTAATAATATTTTTGGTTTACAGATCAAGTGTTCATCAATTTTATTAACTTAACCAACTAGTTTTGCCAAACTTTAACTGTTGGCGTCTTCAGGGCACTTACATATAGACTGAAAAAATCTCACAATTATGTGTAACTATAAAACTGACAAGAATAACTGTAAAAAACTGACTAGAATAATTACAAATAAAATAGTATCGAATGTGCGTGAAACACATATCGCATGTACAAGATTAGCTAGCTGTTACTAAGGAACTTTCTGTAGTTTGTATTAAAATTCATTTCTTTTGTTTTTAAAGATTAGATTAGGGTTTTCCATATCTCTGGGAGTATTAGGCCTTGATTTCTGTTAAGGTTGACAGTAGAATGGGCAACTGTGGCTGCTTCTTTGAAAATTCTTGAATGGTAATCTTCCTCTAAGTAAAGGAAAAAAGTAGACAAAAGTTGTTCCCCTTACTTAGAGGAAGATTACCATTCAAGAATTTTCAAAGAAGCAGCCACAGTCGCCCATTCTACTGTCAACCTTAACAGAAATCAAGGCCTAATACTCCCAGAGATATCGAAAACCCTAATCTAATCTTTAAAAACAAAAGAAATGAACTTTAATACAAACTATAGAAAGTTCCTTAGCAACAGCTAGCTAATCTTGTACGCGCGATATGTGTTTCACGCACGTTCGATACTATTTTATTTGTAATTATTCTAGTCAGTTTTTTACAGTTATTCTTGTCAGTTTTATAGTTACACATAATTGTGAGATTTTTTCAGTCTATATGTAAGTGCCCTGAAGACACCAACAGTTAAAGTTTGGCAAAACTAGTTGGTTAAGTTAATAAAATTGATGAACACTTGATCTGTAAACCAAAAATATTATTACTAATTCTCATACCTTTGTTCAGCTGTTTTGCTTCTAACCAATCTCTAAGATTCATAAGGAAATTGCTCTAAACACTATCTTGCATTTAGCTAATTCAGAGTTTCACAAATTTCTCTTATTCTATTTATCCCTATGACTCCCCCACAATACCAGCTTTGCATATTCTTTGTCTATTCCCATATTTAATTTTCCATCTTCACTACAAATTATGTCATAATTGCTTCTATAGCAAGACCTGTGGAGTTTTCATAATTAAATATTTGCATGTGTGCCACAGTAAAAAATAATACTTATTTTACAAACATTTCATCTTATATATCATAAGACATCATCAGTGAGAGCGAAGAACAATCGTAAAGAATTTGAACAATAAAACAGTACAGCACATGTGCCAAAACTATTGGGCTAAATTGATGATTAATTAAATGATTTATTATGATACAATTTAAAACTATTCAGTATAACAATTTTCCAAACTTTTGGGACAGTAAGGCAGTCATTACAATTAAGGTTTAGTCTACAAAGCAGAGATTTTTTTTTTTTTTTTTACATAGCCTTTCATATCTGTACATAGATCTGTGTGAAATCTTTGTGTTTTTCCATTAGATACTATAATTTGTATTTTGATGAGCTGACTGTAGTCTTGATGTTCAGAAATAGGTTTACAGATCTTCCGGTTTGCTTGTAGTATGATAGATTGTATGAACAGTGGACCTGGTATACTCCAGATAGAATCACTGTTGAGAGTTTAGTCTTTTGGAGAGGGTAGCAGATTATGAATTTGGTTAATGGGCTTGAAGGTAGCAATGAGCTGGTATTTTTTTATAATTTTTGCTACTTGTTCAGAGCTACTTTTGATGTAAGGTATGGGAGTCCTGTATAATTCTACTTCTTCACTTGGATGTTGCTCAAACAGGAATTGGAAACCATTAAACAAACAGCTCAAATGGATTCAACACAAGAACTCTACCAAATGGATTCAACACAAGAACAACACAAAAAATAGTTAACCCCACTTCAAGACAACATCCAAGAGGAGAAAAAGAATTGCAGGATGCCCATATTTTACGCCACATGTATCTATGAATGAGCAGCAAAGATTATAAAAAAACAACCCAACTCACTGCTACCTTCAAACCCATTAACCAAATTCATAATCTATTACCCTATCCAAAAGATAACTCTCAACAATGATGCTACCTGGAGTACACCAAGTTCTAAGTTCATGCAATTTCCCATACTATGGGCAAGCAGGAAAATCAGTCTATAAACATATTTCTGAACATCAAGACGAGATCTGACTCATCAAGCTGCACAAATTGGATCTGACACAGCATGGAATTGAAAATGCAAACCATAAGATCCAACGGGAAAACACAAAGCTTTTACACAGATCTATATACAGATATGAAAAGATATTCAAAGAAAGTACTGTTGAAAAAAACAACCCAACTCACTGCTACCTTCAAACCCATTAACCAAATTCATAATCTATTACCCTATCCAAAAGATAACTCTCAACAATGATGCTACCTGGAGTACACCAAGTTCTAAGTTCATGCAATTTCCCATACTATGGGCAAGCAGGAAAATCAGTCTATAAACATATTTCTGAACATCAAGACGAGATCTGACTCATCAAGCTGCACAAATTGGATCTGACACAGCATGGAATTGAAAATGCAAACCATAAGATCCAACGGGAAAACACAAAGCTTTTACACAGATCTATATACAGATATGAAAAGATATTCAAAGAAAGTACTGAAGCTCTGCTTCATAGACTGAACCTTAATTGTAATGGCTGCCTTCATCATCATCATCATCATCATCAAATTCCTGCCATGTACCCTCAAGGGGTGTACAGGATATGACAGTACTACATGAAAAAATTACATCATTACTAACTTCCTATCTACAATTTTCCTCCAAATCAGTCTGTTACTTGTCAAGACTCCAACATTATCAGATCTTATATTTCTATCATCTAAGGCACTTTGTACCGTATCAATCCACCTATATCTTGGTCTTCCTCTGGGTCGTTTTCCTGCCAACCTGGCAGAGAACACTTGTTTTGCTAATCTTTCCTCTCCCATTCTATTTAAGTGACCATACCACCTGAGATTAGCTCTGCTAACGCATTCCTGGATGCTGACAATGTCAAGTTCTTTCCTAATATCCTCATTTTGAATATGATATTGCCATTGATGCCATCTGTTCACGCCTCTAATCTTTCTCAGGACTCTCATATCTGCGGTCTCTAGTCTTTGGTCAAGTGTTTTACTTCTGACCCAGCTCTCAGATCCATACGTTAAAATTGGTTTGAACACAGTCTTGTATACAGCTAATTTAGTGTTCCGACTAATTTCTTTCTTATTCCATATGAATTTATTCAATTGACTTCCCACGATACCAGCTTTGCTGATTCTGTTGTCTATTTCTATATTTAGTTTACCATCTTCAGTAAAAATTGTGCCTAAGTAGCTGAAATGTTTTACTTGTTCCACAGGTTCTCCATTCACAACACAGTTGACATTTTCAATGATTCTGCCTATTTTCATTGTCTTTGTCTTTTTATTGCTGACCTTCATACCATATCTATTACAACAGCTATTCTGGCTGCCTTACTATCCCAAAAGTTTGAGAAATTGCCATACTCAATTGTGCTAAATAGATTGTATCATAATAATTAATTTGATTAATTATTATTTTAGGTGAATAGTTTTAACTTAATGGGCAATTACTTGTACAGAGGGATTCAATTTGGCACAGGTACTGCACTACTTTACTGATGATGTCTTATAATATGTAAAATGAAATATTTGTAAAATAAGTATATATATATATATTTTTTTTTTTACTGTGGCACACACGTGAATGTTTAACTGTGCTATAATTGTTGAAATGTTTTACATAAAAGATCAAGAAATGAATAACTGTCATAATTTCTGCTACTTTCTTTTTGAATTTAGAATTAAATAGCTTTTCTGCACTTGAAATGGAACTTATTGCCATTTCAAGAACAGCACTGTAACCTATGAATAATGGTTGATCAAGCAGAAGTTGCTCTACTGTATTTTTGGCATGCACAGACTGAAGAGAACATTAATGGACATCACTGTGTTCAGCTGTTCAAAAAAGGAAAAACAGAAAACAGTTGGAGGAGAATTGTGCAGTTACTGTGATTTCCATATATGAAAACTGAAAAGAAATGACTTGTACACCCCATGAGGATACATGTCAGTAATTTGATAATAATCACAATGATGATGAACAGAAATTAGAAGAAAAGTTAAAAATGGATGACTGAGAATGGAAACTCTTTAAAAGAGAGATAAGTGTGGAGTTTATTATAGTTACTAATCCTGATATATATAGGAAATCAGTTAAAATGAAAGAAACTGCACGTATTGCTTTCCAGTTCATGTAGAAATAGAATTAGTTCTCAGTTTGAAGAGTAACTTGAAGCTATTGATATAGTTTTACTTATTTCTTCAACAAAAGATGTTGAAACTTTCATACAGAAAGTAAATTCAGTAAGTGATGAAACTGTTGATGTAGTTTTAGTCGTTCATTCAGTGAAGGAGCTTGCCATGACTTTCATATATAAAGTGAATTAAGTCACTGAATGAAAACAAGATATACTGTGTTCAAGTATTCTGTAATAGGATGCAGGAAAAATTTAAATGCTTTATGTTACTGTTAAACAGGAAGAAAGCAGTTCTTGTGTTGGGTGTGAATTCAAGAAAGAATGAAAGTTCTGTAGGAGGTAGGAGACTAAAGTTCCAGAAGTTTTGTCCCTAAGGGATAATAACTTATATTATGTAACTGTAAGGAAGTTGTGATCTAAAGAATATATTGGTGCTTGTATAGTTAAATTATACTGATTTTATGTTGTATGTACAAACAATTCCTGATTTACATAAGAGTTACAATTGGCAAATTTTATGTAAGTTAGATTTCACCCCCTCATCTGGTAATCATCCCTTGTTGCTTATGTATATATGATAGTGCATGAACATGTTTAAACACAAATTTTATGTAAGACAGATTTCACCCCCTCATCTGGTAATCACCCCTTGTTGCTTATGTATATATGATAGTGCATGAACATGTTTAAAGATATTTCTGTTAGTTTCATTCACAGGATGCACACACACAAATTAGATTTCAGTATGTAACTATTCATGCAAAGTAATATAATGAAGTATAAATAGTATGAGAAAATAGGAAAAAAAAAAGATGTTTAATTTAGTTGTTCAGCCTATCATTATGAAATTATCAAGAGATGACTGAATGTGACTTCTATGCTCTTGATAATAGGCTATAAGTGTCATTTATTTCTCTTTGGACTTTTAAGACCATGAGGCATTAAAGATCCACCCCACAAGTGATTTGTCCAACTTCATATTGGCATTAAAAATGTCTTTACCAGAGTTATACAGCAAATTTTCATGATGAAAAAGCATTACATTAGAATCATCATGTTCGAGAGAGAGAGAGAGAGAGAGAGTATGTGTGCGTGCGTGCATAGCAAGAGGAAACTTACAGTAAAGATATTTTTAATGCTTGCTGACAGAAAAATCAACTTTGAAAGCTTCTAAATATGCAGTAGGACACATTATTCACTTAGCTGAAAAAGTTTTAAAAGATAATTATCAGATGAGTACCAGATAATTACTTTTTTTTACCTTTATAATTTTCATCTCTAGATCAATTCTGGTATACAATTAAGCATGGGTTCACTTTTTTCCCATTTCTGTTTTTTTTTTTCCCCAGTCACTGTACTCTACCCCAACTGTCCTGTCAGGTGTCTTCTCCCTCCAGGAAATTGATTACCATGTGTCTCCACCAGGTCGTATTTTGCACCTCTCTCTCTGTGCATTCCTCATATGAGAGATAGGAACAGTCTTCATATTTTTCGTCACTCCAGTCTTTGTCTTCCTCTCCTTCTCTTTCCCTCAACAGTTCCTTCGAGAAGTGTCCTTTGTAGGCAGTTATGTCTCAGAATATGTCCAAAATAGCTGACTTTTCTCTTTTTAATTTCTTTCATCAGGCTGCTGTTTACGTCTACCATCTCTAGTACCTCTTCATTTGCCTTTTTGTCTTTTCATGATATCCTCATAATTCTTCACAGCATCCACATTTCAAAGGCCCCCAGTTTTTTCACACTCAGATTAAAGAGTGTCCATGTCTCTACTACTCCATATAATAATGTGGACCATATGTAGCATTTAAAGATTCTTAGTCTTGTTTTCAGATTTAATTCTCTAGATGTCAGATTTTTCATCCTGTTAAAAGTTAACCTTGCAATTTCAATCCTTTTTCTAATTTCATCTTCTGTCCTGCCATTCTCTGTGATCAAGTGTCCGAGGTATATGTATGTCTGCACCTGTTCTAATTTATTACCCCAACTACTCTACTAAAAATTATGAAATCATACGAATACAAATACACTGCATGTCCATTAAGGAAGGTGTATGCGTACATACACTGCACAGGCTGTCTGCTTTGTAGATGACTGCTCTTAGATAGCATGCAAGTAACATATATGAGGTAAGTAAACTTTTTATAACTCAATTTTTTTTTCACACCCCTTTCAGGATAACCTCTTTTAAGTCCGAATTTAAATAAGTTAGGGACTGCCTGTGTTTGCATTTTTTTTTTGGTAAATAAAAGATGTTTGGTTTGGTTATAAAGAGTGTCTGAAGACTCAATCTGTTAATGAGTAGAATGGTTAATACATTAATTTAGAAGATAAGATGTATATATGTATATCCTGCGATATGATTGGGGACAAAGTTAATTTGGAATTTAGTTTCAGGTGTTTACTTTTTATTTCAAAATTAAGAGTTAAACTACTCTTACTAGTTTAACAAGTTAAATTAAGGAGTGCTTAAGGGTCAAAGCTGTTTAACTGAGAGGAGACCTCCACATAGCCTTTAAAGGAATGCAGAGAACCGACCAGGGCTTCTGACTTAATGTCCAATCCTCACCTTCTTGTGGTGCACCCTGTTGGGTGTCTACTTGGATACTGAACGAACGAGGATGGGCTGGCAATTTGGGATTTAGCTGACCAAATTATATTCTTCTTGGCTTAAACCAAAATACAAAATGATGGTACAACATGACAAAATTTCATGCCAGCTGGCACGTCGCCTGGTTAAACAAGGCCCCCTTTGTTTTTGCCAGGGAACCAGGGCAAACAGCGAAAAATCAACTACTGGAACAAATCTGAAAACACACCTAAACTTGACATCACCAGAGTTAAAGATTGGTACTATCAACATAAGAAGCCTCAATGGCAAAGAAATGGAGCTAGCTAAGGAGCTAGATAAGTACCAGATTGACAAACAAAAAAGATTGGTGAGATCTTTCTGAGCAATAAATACAAAAATGTTATATTCAGGCAATGACAATCAAGGAAAAGAAGGAGTAGCCATAGTATTCAACACTAAATACAAGGCTAATCTTCTTGAATGGCAGGCAATCTCAAGTAGAGTGATGTGGGCAAATATCAAAATGGGGAACTGGACAATGAGACGTATTTGTGCCTATGGTCTTACAGAAGGCTCTATTAAGGTAAAAGTGAAGGAATTTTTTGAGGCTGTAGAGAAAGCTACTGACACAATGAAAAAGGAAAAGTTGGTCCTTGTTAGGGATCTAAATAGCAGAGTAGGAAGTGATTGTCAGACTTACAAAAAAGGTTTTGGGAAAATTTGGAGAAAAGAGCAAAGCTAATAATAATGGCAAATACTTGTTGGATTTTTGCTCAGGGGATGGACTGGTTATTACTAATAACGTGTTCCAACATAAAAATTAGCACAAATTCAAATGGAGAGAAGAGGCAAGGAATAAAAAATGTCTCATTGACTATGTTATTGTCAATTGGTGTTTTGCACCAGGGAGAAAACATCGCAGAGTGTAGAGGATTTGAAATTGGAAGTGATCACAATTTAGTCTTGAGCAGGATAAAATTGAATTTCATGTTGAAAAAAATAACATGCAAGAAAGTTTTAAAGCGAATCAAAGTTGAGCAGCTCTCAGATGTGAACTGTAGTCTAACATACACAAAGATTATTGAAGAAAAAATGAAAGAGTTTGAGAACAAGAACCAAACCTTGGAGATTCAGTGGCAAACCTTGAAGAAAATCCTGATCGATTCAGCCAGAGAGGCATGTGGTGAGGTTGTCTGCAAGGATAGAAAAATCAGAATTCCATGGTGGACACAGGAAGTTAAAGAGGCAGTGAAGGAAAAGAAGAAAGCATATCAAAAGTTCCTGCAAATAAGTCAGCTTGTGCTCTTAGAGAATACAGAGACAAATGTAAGAAAGCTAAACACTCTGTAAAACTAGCTAAACAGAAGTCATGGGAGGACTTGGGCAAGAACATAGAAAATAAATATCAAGAAGGTGGTAAAATATTCTGGAGGTTGTTGAAGAAGCTTAGAAATGGAGGAAAGAGTGCTGTAAAAGGAGTTAGAGATGATAAAGGTGACATGAAAACAGGAGAAAAAGATATCCTTGAAGTATGGAGTAATTACTTTGAAAAACTGCTAAATGAAACAAGCAGTGATGACAGCACAGTGTTAAAAAACACTGACCAGGCATACAGTCAGGAATACATATCCATACCTGAATTAGAAAAAGCCATCAAAGCTTGAAATGTGGAAAGGCATCAGAAGTAGATGAATATTCGACCAGAAGTGCTGAGGTGTGGTGGTATAAAAGTCTTATGGTGGCTGCACCTGCATAGTTCAGAAGGCCTGGACAGAGGGACGAATGCCTGATGATTGGAGTAGAGCTCTAATAGTACCCATATATAAGAAGGGAAATAAAACTGAATGTGAGAATTACAGAGAATTTAGGAATTATATCCCTACTGAGTGTTCCAGGCAAGATTTATGCAAGTATACTTGAGAAACGGTTGAGAAGAATTGTGGAAGAAAAGCTTGGTGAAGAACAAGCTGGATTCAGGCCAAATAGAGGCTGTCAACTTTACGACAAATAGTGGAGAAATCATGGGAATATAACAAAGATCTGTATTTAAGTTTTATCGATTTGGAAAAGGCATATGTCAAGGTGCCAAGAGAGAAGCTATTCAATACGCTACAGTTATATGGTATCGATGGGGCATTATATCAAACAATATTTAGTCTCTATTTGAGTTGCAAGTCAGCAGTTAGAATTGAAGGAAGTATGGGAAGATGGTTTAATGTTAAATCTAGTGTGAGACAAGGATGTACATTATCATCCTCTGTTATTCATTATCCATATGGATCACATTATGAAGGAAAGTGGTATTAAACATGATATCATAATTGGAGATGTTAATGGCAGATCTTTGCTTTATGCGAACGATGTTATATTTCTAAATAAAACTGCTACAAGTCTGCAAGATTCCCTGACTAAATTGAATAACTGTTGTAATAGATATAGCATGAAGGTCAGCAATAAAAATACAAAGACAATGAAAATAGGCAGAATTGTTGAAAATGTTAACTGTGTTGTGAACGGAGAACCTGTGGAACAAGTAAAACATTTCAGCTACTTAGGCACGATTTATAGTGTAGTTGGTAAATTAAATATGGAAATAGACAACAGAATCAACAAAGCTGGTATGGTAGGAAGTCAATTGAATAAATTCATATGGAATAAGAGAGAAATCAGTCGGAACACTAAATTAGTTGTATACAGTGTTCAAACCAGTTTTAACTTATGGATCTAAGAGCTGTGTCAGAAGTAAAACACTTGACCAAAGACTAGAGACCAGATATGAGAGTCCTGAGAAAGATTAGAGGTGTGAACAGATGGCATCAATGGCAATACCATATTGAAAATGAGGATATTAGGAAAGAACTTGACATTGTCAGCATCCAGGAATGCGTTAGCAGAGCTAATCTCAGGTGGTATGGTCACTTAAACAGAATGGGCGAGGAAAGATTGGCAAAACAAGTGTTCTCTGCCTGGTTGGCAGGAAAACGACCCAGAAGAAGACCAAGATATTGGTAGATTGATACGGTACAAAGTGCCTTAGACGATAGAAACATAAGATCTGGTAATGTTGGAGTCTTGACAAGTAACAGACTGATTTGGAGGAAAATTGTAGATAGGAAGTTAGTAATGATGTAAATTTTTAATGTAGTACTATCATGTCCTGTACACCCCTGTCAGGAATTTGATGATGATGATGAGTTAAACTACTCAGAATGGAGGGAGTAATTTACTAATGGCACAAATGACAAGACTGCATGCATGAGAAAGAAAGTATAAAAAATACCCCCCCCCCCCCCAACACATTCTGAACAGCTTTTCTGTTGGCTCTTTGTCATATGAACTTTCCACATATTTTTTTGATTTTTTTCACCTGTTTGTTATCAAGTGAAAATCTGATCCTGACATCCACTATTTGGCCTGAATCCAGCTTGTTCTTCTCCAAGTTTCTCTTTGCCAATTTTTCTTAACCTCTTGGACATTATGCACACTGTCCATAGTATCAAACGAAAAGAAATAACTATACTTCACTATAGTAAATATAAACATGAGAGCATCCCCCCCCATCCACTTTTTTTTTTTTAATCATAACCACTTTAAACTGAATAAATAAGGATGTATGAAATTCTACCAGATGGAAATCTGCAATGTTAGGAGCTCCTGAACAACAACTATGACTACATACTAACATCCACAGAGAGCACCTATCCTAGGATTTTTCATTTTAAAATAATTTCCTTTGTGTTGCCTGTATGCAAGTTCCAGTATTCATATGTCACAGAGACATACGAAATACTGGAGTCATTAAAGCCTGATGTCTTTGCAAGATCTAAAATTAAATTATTGCATGAAGAAAAATCTCATCTTGCCTAGAGGTTGGCTATTATCAAAAGTGAGAATTAGAGCAATGATTTCCCCCCCCCCCTTCTTTATGAAGAAATAAGATAGAATCGAGCTGTATTAGCAAGGTTATCAAAAACCCAACAAAGAATGGTTTGGAAAAGAAAATTTACAGTTGTAGAAGAAAATACTTCATAATTTTTGTTAATCTGTGAAACACAAGATACTGTCTCCAAAAATAAATAACAGTTTAATACATACAGAAAAAAAAATTTCTTGCCTTTAATATTTCACTGCTAGTTACATAATATCAGCAGAGAAGATACAACAAGGAACAAAAACCATTTTAGAGTCATGTAAGCATGCATTTTTTGGGAAGCAGCCAAGGTTTTAAATTTTGAAAGCAAATCTGATCATTAGAACACACACAAACATACAAATAAATGACAGATAGGATGGAGGACATCACCTTTTATCTAAAACACCATAGATCAGTCAACTCTAGCAAAGGTTGAAGATTGCTTGCCAGTTTCCAAAAAATTATGGTTTAAAAGAGTCATCTATCCCCTTTGTGGAATGGAAAGGCTGGTAAGTATAAAGAAGATAAGTTTCATTCTTCCTTCCTTTATTTTTTCTATTGTGTTAGCCAAATTGTACGTAGCCCTCCCACTTGCATCTTCAATCAACATAAGATGTCACAATTTCAATAGTACTGTCTAGTACTTTGTATTCCATTTAAACACAAAAGTTAAAAAAAAAAAAAAGTAAAGAAAAGAAAAAAAGTTACCTGCTCGTACACCTTCAAAAAAATCATGATCTTTCATAAACCTTTGAGAAAGTCTATATTCCATTTTTAATGCTTCCTGTAGTGTTAATTTTGAGCCATTCTGAAGTTGCCGGAATGTTATCTTCAGTGATGTTGGAGACTATAAGAAAGTGATTTTCTATTAATATAACAGAAAAAAAAAGCTATATGTATGTTAATGATTTGCCAACATATAATCTCTCAAAATATTTATCATAGTTACTAGAAAAGAATATAGGGAAAAAGATACTATTAAGTCAAAAATTGGAACCACTTTGTGACATTATTTGAGACTTTCAATGTAAAAAAAGTACACAGACTAGCAAGTTTGTATGTAAACATACAAAAAAAACTCACGTACAAAGATTATTTAATAGTATAATTTTCACCTGTGTGTCACAGGCATCTTAAGTACATTAAGCTCAAATTAAACAATAACTGAAAAATCCAAAAAGCGCCACCTAAGTAGCTGGTGTAAGATAACTAAAAAGGTCAATAACTTTCCTAAAAAAAAAATAATAATAAAAATTAATAAATAAATAAATAAAATAAAATAAATAAATAAATAAAAGAATAAAAAATAATTAAAAAGATCAATACAATAAAAAGTTAGGAAAGATTAGCTGATTTGTAAAGTACTATCTCCCATAAAGGGGATAGACGTAAGCCGTAGGATCTGTTTAAGTTAGGAGAAGTAGAGTTTCACATGTTTCTTTATAAAGGCGTTCCATGAGAAACTGACTTTTGTGAAGAGCTCTTGTCTTTCTCCAATGAACTCTGTGTCTAGTGAAGATGGCATGTTCTGCAAGTCCAGACTTTTCAGGTTTAAAGTATTCAATATAAGATTGGTGTTCTTCTAGCCGAACAGAGGCAGATCTTCCCGTTTGTCCGAAATAAGATAATTCACAAGAGCACGGAATCTGGTAGACACCTGGATGATTAAGATGTGGAAGCTTGTCCTTAGGAGAAGTGAGAAAGGTGGAGATTTTTCTAAATGGTCGAAAGGCAACAAAAATATTCGGTGGTTTTAAAACTTTTGTTATACGTTCACTGATGCCTTGTACATAAGGGATAGTAATGCACATTATTTCTTCTGTGTTTGAAGAGGAAGACATATTAAAACTACTCAAACTTCTTTTAATGAAGCAATTCTTATAACCATTAGATAGAAAGGAAGAAGTTATATATTGTAGTTCTTTCTGTAAAATATCGTCTGAAGAACAAAAGGAGTGGGCCCGATGAACCAGTGTTTTAATAGTTCCTGCCTTTTGACTGGGATGGTGATGAGATTCCGCATGGTCTTTTACAGAAAGAACTACAATATATAACTTCTTCCTTTCTATCTAATGGTTATAAGAATTGCTTCATTAAAAGAACTTTGAGTAGTTTTAATATGTCTTCTTCAAATACATAAGAAATAACGCACATTACTATCCCTTATGTACAAGGCATCAGTGAATGTATAACAAAAGTTTTAAAACCACTGAATATTTTTGTTGCCTTTCGACCGTTTAGAAAAATCTCCACCTTTCTCACTTCTCCTAAGGACAAGCTTCCACATCTTAATCATCCAGGCGTCTACCAGGTTCCGTGCTCTTGTGGATTATCTTATTTCGGACAAACGGGAAGATCTGCCTCTATTCGGCTAGAAGAACACCAATCTTATATTGAATACTTTAAACCTGAAAAGTCTGGACTTGCAGAACATGCCATCTTCACTAGACACAGAGTTCATTGGAGAAAGACAAGAGTTCTTCACAAAAGTCAGTTTCTCATGGAACGCCTTTATAAAGAAACATGTAAAACTCTACTTCTCCTAACTTAAACAGATCCTACGGCTTACGTCTATCCCCTTTATGGGAGATAGTACTTTACAAATCAGCTAATCTTTCCTAACTTTTTATTGTATTGATTTTTTTAATTATTTTTTATTCTTTTATTTATTTAATTTATTTATTTATTTATTAATTTTTATTATTATTATTTTTTTTTAGGAAAGTTATTGACCTTTTTAGTTATCTTACACCAGCTACTTAAGTGGCGCTTTTTGGAATTGTCAGTTGTTTAATTTGAGCTTAATGTACTGAAGATGCCTGTGACACATAGGCAAAAATTATACTATTAAATAATCTGAAAATAATGTGAGTTTTTTCCGTTATTAATTTTGTATTGATATGTCTACTCACGATATACCTTTTTTAAAACTTACATACAAACTTGTAAATTAGCAGACAAAACAGTAAGAACTAACAAAGGTGAAAACTATTATGCAGTTATAGAAGAGACCGATGTTATTTTAAAATATTTCTAAATGTTCAGAACATTGTGCATGTTTACACATTCATGTGAATGTGTTTGGCTAATGAAGGCCAGGATGTACTCATTAGATCCTAAATCATTAGATGTTTAGGATTTAATGCCATTTCCAGAGACTCAGAGATTTTTCTCTCTGCTGTATCACAGCAAAGTGTAATAGTTCTGATTTATCCTATAAAACTCGATGTCTCATTTGCGATGTGTCTTGTGGGTCAGCTGCAGAGAGAGAGAGAGCACATGTGATGACAAAGCTGAGGTTTCACTCCTATGGTATTCAATATCTCAAACATGTTCTTCAATATGTTGTTCAATTGATTTTTCTATTTGCCCTAAGATGACTGGCAATTGCACCATAGCCAATAAACACCTGGATATATATGTTATTTTATTATTATTATACAGATATCTCCATGGAGTCAAAAGACTTTGTGGGAGATCCATTATTCACACAATATCAATCATACTTCTCAAATTTATTCACCCCCACCCCCTCCAAACAAAAAACCTGGTCCTAACATGCTTGTTAATCACACTCTTACACAATTTCCAAGGCAACCCCTCACCTGCTCGTTTTCACCCTTCCTGCCATGTACTGAAAATAAATATACTGAATGCATATTTATTTATTTATCTATTACTTTGCTATATATATAAAATACAGTTTTTGCCAGTCTGGTTGGCCAAGTGGTTAGCATATCCGCTGTTCTAACAACAGGTTGCAGGTTCGAATCCTGCAACACATTCCTCTTCTCCCATTTTCCTTCTCCAATTCATCTCCCACCTAAAGACAATTGCAAACATGGATGTTTGCAATTGTCTTTAGGTGGGAGATGAATTTCATTCTCAGTGTGAGACTACCACACTGCTTATTTGAGGCTTGAAGTGGTTTAAAAAAGTTCCATGTTTGGTCTCTAAAGTAGGGTTTATGGACTATGTAAAAAATAAATAAAAGATATAAAAATTATTAATTAAAAAATAGAAAAAACATCTTAGGCCATAATATTTTATAAGTGAAATTCACATAAACAATACAATAGTAATAATATCTTAAGCTTTATAGGATGACTTATTTACATCAAAACAGAACTAACCAGAGAAGAGAGGACAAACACAAAATGCTGAATATAAAAGAATGAATGAAACTGCATCTTAATATCATGCATTCGTGGAGATCAACCTACAAACTAGCATGAAGAATAACGTGTGCAAATACTATATCATTCAAATGACTAAGAAAATTATTAAGGATAACCGGTATTCTTTTTTTTCTCTCATGAAAAATTTTATTGGTTAGATGGCAAAAATATCATTAATATAATGGACCCAGAAGGATAGCTTAGGCTAAATAGTTGAAAATAGATGTCTTTTAAGTATTGTAAATATTCTAAATAATAATTTGCCGGAAGGAAGATAACAGATTATCTGTTGCAATTGAAATACATAAATTTCTGTTACAATTTATTAATTGTAACAAAAATTGTATTTATATATTATTATAAAAAAAATAGTAGACTATATATAAATTTAGTTACTGAGGTTATGTGTATACTGTTATTAACAGATGCAGTCTGGAAGTTAATGAAACTAGACTAACATAATATTAGCATAAAGTAATGCTTATACAGTAAAATCTCGATTTAACGGACTATTAGGGGCTAAGAGTTTCCGTAAAATGGAAAGTCCATTAAATTGCAAATCTTAGGAATAGTTTTGAAAATAAAACACTTTCAGTGGTGCAGTATTAAAATATTTTAATGAGAACATTTTTATGTAAATACTGTACCATTTTACTGAGGATTGGGCTCGAAAAAAGCACCAAGTTTCAGTTGCTTTCCACTTTTATACCGTTTCTTAATAATTAATGATTGAAAATGCTGAAAATGTTCGTAATAAGCAATCATTTCTGGATCTGAATATGCGTCTATGAATGAGATGATGTCATCCATGTGTTCTCTTATCACCGAAAGTTTCGGACCAGCTGGAATCGCTTCTTCTTCTTCGTTGTCAACCTCCTGATCGCCCTTTTGAACATCTTCAGCAATCTCTTCCTGGCTGAGAATTTGGTAGCACTGAACGATGTCTAGCCATTGTTCAATGTCATTCTCACTAACATTATCACCAGCTCGCATCAAAGTTTCACGGAAATCAGAGGTTTCCAAACCTCTGAAATCGTATTCTGGTTCACTCCTTTTCAGTAATTGGTCCAGCCATTAGCCAATCCAAGTGGCAGCAAAATTAAAGATGGCAGACTTCATGTTGTATGCATACAAATTTTGAAGTGTCCTGGCTCCTCTTGTATCTTCTTTGGGATCGTTCTTCAAGAATAACCTCTTCAAGAAACTTCTTCTCATACAACCTCTTGCAAGCAACAGTGACTCCATGGTCTATAGGCTGTATTATAGAAGTGTTTGGAGGAAGGAAGATACATTTTATTCTTCCATTCCTACTAACCAACTTCTAAAGCATTTGGATGGGCTGATGCATTATCAAGAAGTAAAACAGCTTTTACATCTTCAGGGGAGATTTTCAGGACCTCTTCTTGGTAGTTTTGCACTTCAGGTATGAAGTCACTGAAAAACCAGTCGGAAAAAATGTCACTTGGAAACCAGGCATTCCTTGAGCTGGAATAGATGAAGTTCATAACATTCTTCAAAGAGCGAGGCTTTCGTGCTCTTCCGACTACCATCGGCATTAGCACAAAGTAAGGATGAAATGAACTCCTTGTTTAATTTGTGATCAGGTGTGCTAATCTCATGTTTGTTTGCAAGGGTATTTTCAGGAACAACACAATAGAACAGGTTGGCCTCATCTGCATTATAAACTTGAGACAAAATAAGACCCTCAGATTTAATGACTTCATTGATGTATTTTCTGAAGGGCTCAACTTGTTCAATATCGGTGAAGAGGTAACATGTGGTGAATGAATGCTTCATCACATGTTGCCTGTTCGTAATGCCATGACGTTTATGAAAGCGTCAAAGCTACCCATCACTCACCTGGAACTGTATGCCCATGTGATGTGCCAGTTTTTCAGCAGCCGACCTTACACCACGAACAACAACGCCACTAGACTGCTGTTGAACGAACCACTTGTAAACTCCTAAATTATTATGCTTGGCCAACTTTTGGTGCTCTCAATGCTATATTTTAGCGAAAACCGAGTAAGTTTGTCTTTATTTTTGCGTATTTCCGAAACTGTTTGCTTTTTCACTCCATAAAGTTCACAAATATAAGCAACAGATGCACCACTTTCTAACTTACTTTTTAACTCAAGTTTCTGTGCTATCGTCAAGTTTACTCGTTTTCTTTTAACACCAGACATACTAAACTGATATTAATAATGATTAATAACGGTTTAACTAAAAATTACTCCAGCAAAAGCCTAAATACCACATTCTGCTCTAGCCACGCTACTGACGCTATGCTACCAAACCAAAAAACATGCAAACGTGCGAACTATTACGTACGAAATATCACGAAAATAGGCGAATGTATCTGAAGATGCAATTTATAAACACTGCCGATTGCTTCCGATTAATCATCACATTTATTTTTTTATTAATTATTTCATTATCTGTATTTATTTGTCAAATTTAAATCCAAAATCCGTTGAATTGGGGTCTGCTAAATCGAGATTTTACTGTATTTGCAAACTTGACATTTTCACAAGTCTATCAAGCAATGAATGCATCTGAATGTGTGTGCTATGAGCCATGTGGAGAATCATTATCATTTGACAATCATTCACAAATTAATACAAATGTCTTCTGAACAGCTACTGATGATCCACAAATGGCTCATGTGAAGTCTGTATGACCCTCCACAGTGGTGATATGCTTCAAGAAGACAATTACAGGATTTCAGGAACATGTAGGATCTGATGCTTTTTTTTTTTATTATTTTTAGTTTCTGTGGCACATCATATAGTTTCAAAATACTGAGAGTGTCTAGAACTGCTAGCTAGAACAAGCACCTTCTGGTTGTTTGTGCTGAAGTTACATTTCCTTAAATTTTTGCCTTGAGGTTATTATTCTGGACTTATTTCCCCTCTTTTGTTCTTTAGTCCTCTTTCAGTTCAAAAAGATTTGTTTTCAAAGGCAGGTATTTTGTTTTATGTGGTGCTTACCCACAAAAGCCTGTAGTTCATTAATACATTAGTGCTGTAGGCAGGCTAAGGATTTTTTTTTTAATTTTATACTTTTTTTATTTTTATTTATTTATTTTTTCTTATGTAATCTGGATACCTGCTCCAGAGACCAAACATGGAAATTTTTCAAGTCATTTCAGTGGTCTCAAGCCAGACAATGAAATTAATCTCACACTTAAGGTTGATCACAAACATGGTTAGAAAGTAGATATATGTGTTAACCACTCTGCCAACCAGGCCAACATGTGAGTAATATCACAAGTCTAATAAAGTTGGCAATGGATAACTTTTGTCTCAATATCTTGTGCAATTAGAAATCAAAACACTAATATTAGTTGCAGCTATATTTCCAATTAATTTTGAGGATTCTTGAAAACAGTGTGGTGGTGTATTCTCAATTTTTTTATTTTTTATTTTTAGGTGTCATAGTATATGGTCCAAGTTTCACAACCATCTAGCAAAGGCAGGATGACAACAGTCCTATAAACCATATGTGTTAGTTACAATGTGGATGTCTCAGTTAATAACCCATTTTCTTGAATGTCCAAAAGTAGCACTAGCACATTTCAAGTGACACTGAATTTCCTGATTAATGTCAGCATTTGCTGAGAAATGACTGCCAAGATAGTGGAAATGGTTCACATTTTCCAGGGATTCTCCATCCAACTGAATAATAGATACTTGCACTGAAGCAGCTGGTGAAGAACTTATCTTTTTGACATTTACGCTTAAGCAGATTCATCCATAGGCTTCTTTGAAAATGTTAATTGATAACTTATTTTTGATGCCTACAAGCCTACTTCCAACAACCCAGAAACCAGTATAGAGTTCCAATTCAATATATTTCAGGTATCTCTGAACCTATTTCAAAAATCGAGAAATACAACCTAGTGTCTACATTTTTTTCCTATCAACAAACTATTTTCATGACTAAATTTTTCTGAACATAAACAATCTCGTCTTTTCCTCCCTGACATTTACCAAGCTCCTGTGATTGCTGCCTCTCCTACTTCAAGCAAACTGGATGTTCTGTGGAAAAAAGATTATGAGAACTGATCATAATCATCAACAATAAATCTGAGAAATCTGGAAATGGGATTGGCACCAACTACAGAATCTTTTTTGTCATTTCAAACATTTACTTAAAGAGAGTGCTGAAGCTCTAATACACTGTCCTAATTTGAATTGGAACAAAAATCTGGGGAAAGCATTCTTATCAGATTTTTTTTTTAAAATCTATATATCAATTATTACACCTTGCTCACAATAAGTTACTCTTTATACCACCACTTGTAGTTTTTTAAATAACCTATTGCTAGCATTTCTACCTCGTACATATTCTAGTAGTAAGGCTTATACGTTGGTCAGACATAACTGGTGATTAGTTTACGGAATTAACAACGCATAGAAAGTGTATTAATTAAAGGTAACTTTAATGAATAACTTCTATATTTCGGCAACGTCACATTGTCATCTTCAGGAACATAAAGATATGGTATGTGCACGCAGGCACTAACACAAAGCAAATGAGGAAGAAAGCAAGAAACTAATATTGTTCCTAAAGTCCTAATGGTGCCCTCCCTCTGGTGGGCTAATTTGGTAGTCTAGTCTCCCAAATTTGGGGTAGTTTCATGCACCCAAATTTGTTGAGGTTCTAAAAAATCAGCAGCTCTAAAAAACGTTCCTAACCTCAACAAATTTGGGTGCATGAAACTACTCCAAATTTGGGAGACTTACATTATGAGAACTTCAGCCCACCTGCCAAGACTACCAAATTAGCCTGCCAGAGGGCACCATTAGGACTTTAGGAACAATATTAGTTTCTTGCTTTCTTCCTCATTTGCTTTGTGTTAGTGCCTGCCTGCACATACCATATCTTTATGTTCCTGAAGATGGCAATGTGACGTTGCCGAAATATAGAAGTTATTCATTAAAGTTACCTTTAATTAATACACTTTATATGCGTTGTTAATTCCGTAAACTAA
The DNA here is from genome assembly GCF_054136105.1 of Typopeltis vanoorti. NCBI lineage: Eukaryota > Metazoa > Arthropoda > Arachnida > Uropygi > Thelyphonidae > Typopeltis > Typopeltis vanoorti. Next base: position 77,966,051 of record NC_143561.1, read on the forward strand.
TCACCAGTTATACCTCGTACATACTAGGTGCTGCTGAAGATGATCTGCTATTCTCAGCTTAAAATATTTGGCAAACAAAAGTTTTTTTTTTTTACTTGATTTGTTTCAGTTATATATTTTCATGTCTATGTGTATGCAGCTCTCCCCCCCCACTACTGTTTGTCTTTCCCCAATAAGATCAAAGGTAATTAATCATGGCAGTCATCCTAGCAGGAAGCACTAACAAATAAACTGCATGAGATCAAGCTTGAAATTAAGCAATGGCAATATAGTTTATATATAAACAGAAGGGGGGGGGTTGTTCTTGCTAGGTCACAGTCATTTTATGCATTCTTATTTATTGAGGGCTAATAATAATCCATTATGAGTGAACAATGTAACACAACCTACCATATGTCATAATCTTGAGGAATAGCATTTCACCTGCAAGAGGAATGTAATTTTACTAATAGGGGCTGAGCCATATACACTCAAGCAGATCTCATCAGGTTTGGACAAACCATGTGAAGTTTTTAACTTTTCACAAAGAATTAATGGGGGGGGGGGTGAAGGCTGGTGAAGTGCAATATATAGCCTCTTCCACTCAAATGCCAACCTCACCTACTCGTGGCCCACCCTATTTTAAAAGTACAAGCGACGCACTGGTGAATAGGTATGGATGATAAACACTAAAAGAGCAAATGCTTGTCTCCTAATGCCTCTGGACAAGCAGTTCTTGTCCAGAGGCATTAGGTAACAACCCTACCAATGGACTTACCCAGGGAAATTGCATATACTTTCAAGTCTCAGCCAAAGAAAAGCTGGACGAACTATCAGAGAAACAACCAGGATCCCGGAAAAGGTAAACGAAACTGGAAGAAGGAATATATAATGAAAATCACAACTTGGAATGGAAAGAGCATCGCACACAAAGAAGAGGAGCTTGATGAACAACTAAACCAAGCCAATGTAAAGATATATATACAGTAACAGAAACAAAGGGAAAAAAAAAAGCTACCAAAGAAACAAATAACTACATATAAATGTATAGTGGAGTAAAAAAAAAAAAAGAATATAAAAAAGCAGGTATAATAATAATGATACACAAATCTATGAAGAACAACATTGTATGTTATAACTACTGGACTGAAAAGCTAATAGAATTAGACTCAAAACATTAGGAGGTTACGCAACAATAATCAGGATATTATGTACCAAAAGAGAGAAAAAGAAGTACATAGTAGTAAAATCTTTTACAAAGAAGTGCAGAAAGTCATAGATAAAACAGACCATTTACTACTAGCAGGAGATTTAAATGTCAGAATAGGAAACAGGAAATACAAAACAAACACAGAGAGATTTGGGGAAGATATATGTAGCCAAAACAAACACAAACCACAAGATTTTGAATAGGAAACAGGAAATACAAAACAAACACAGAGAGATTTGGGGAAGATATATGTAACCAAAACAAACACAAACCACAAGATTTTATCATTTATAATAATATGAGAATAATGAACTTGGTATATGAACATAAAAATACTATGCAAAAGTAAATCAAGGCTTTGAATTAAACTGTGATCATTATATGGTATTGGCAAAAATTTGATTTAAACCAAAATGGTTAAAAATAAATAAAGTGGAAAATAATTATCAACCTAATTACAAAATTTCTTCGTTACTACAAGATCCCCAGATACTAGGCATCATTATCAGAAAAGCACTGATTTAAAAATGTAATGTATAGCATTATACATGTGTTTTGCATTATGGGATACTAAAGCAATTAATGTGAAGTCATTAGCTTCTGTAGACTAGTAGCCCAGTTGTGATGTTACTTCATGTGCAAAATTTTTATTTACTTACACTTCGATAAAGGATTAAACCAAGAATATAATTTCTTGGTATCTTTAACTTAAAGTATAATCAAGTGAAAAAACTTTCAAATAGGATGCTTGTTACATACTGGTTATTGTATGCCTGGCATGGCTTATTGGTAGCTCACAGCAAACCAACAGTACTCAGTCATGTTGAACCATTTGCAACTAGAGATGAAGTTCTCCCAGATGATACACTTCATTACTAAACCACTGGCTTAAGGAATTAGTTTGAGGAATACAAGGAGGAGGGCACCACATCATATTGAATAGCTTATGAATTCACCAGATCTCAATCCAGTTGTACATATGACGGGGGCTCGAGGAACATTGTACAGAATATACTGACACTGCGTCCACTTCCATTTGGCAAATGTAGGATATCCTGAAGATGGCTATAGATCCACAGTGATATAATTAAACATCTAGTGGAATCACTGGCACAACAGGCCATCATCCATCATAAGGGCAGTCCAACATGTATTCACAGGCTGGTGGTCATAAAATCGATATTATGTTAGCTCATATGTACATGCTGTATAGGCCCATTGTACAGGCACCCCCTGTGGAGTGCCTATATAAGACCTATTAATCTACTATGTGTTCTAATTACTATTCTTGCGTTCTCTACCATTTTGTCTATTTTTCCAGAAGAAAACCCAAATTTCTAGGAGAAAAAACCAGCTACTTCTATATAAGACTGGCTGACATCAGTTGAAGAGCTCTTATTTTATAGTAAATTAGTAACATGGGTAGGCTAAGAGTCTAGTAATTTAGAGAGCCAATCTAGACAAAATTTGTTTATTACCTAATGAAGGTACCCGAATTACAATAAATATAGCTATTATTATAATTACGGCTATTATAGCCTGTTTTTGTTTAGGAGTGTCCCTTATTTTAAATACATTGGCTATAATTACTCAAAAAAGGGTATTTATATTTTAGGGCATTATGGCTGAGTATAGAAGGCAATTATAGCAGAATAAAAGAGGAGGAAAAATTTTTCCACCCCTTGTTTTGATACTGGGATGTCTTCCAATTCCATGATCCTGCTGAAGGTTGTTTATAAGGGGGGGGGGGGAAGGAGAGGGAGCGTGTGTGTGTGTGTGGGTTGACGCGGGAAAATAAATTGGGAAATCCGGGTTTTGTATTAATAATATATATATATATATATATATATATTATTGTGTTTAAGGGTGCTTTTTTTGGGGGGGGGGGGGAAGGGTTTACTTATGGGGAAACTGGGGCAGTTGAGAGCATTAACGGGGTGCAGACCGTTTCGGTCGACTGACCATCATCAGAACATTTTCGGAATGAATGTAGGGCTATGTCATGACTGCAAGTTGAATCTGTCAAATAAGGGCATTTGTTGTTGCTAAATGGCCGGAGGCATGGCTTAATTTGTAAGTTCTGGATCGTCCAACATTCGGAAATTAGGTAGGGGCGGTGGATGTTGATTGAATTTTCATCGCATTTTATGGCAATAGTTTCAGATATTCTAAGCATTGTTTCATTGTCTTGTTTGTCTATAATTATTTCTGAATGTTGGACGATCCAGAACTTACAAATTAAGCCACACCTCTGGCCATTTAGCGACAACAAATGTCCTTATTTGGCAGATTCAGCTTGCAGTCATGACATAGCCCTACACTCATTCCGAAAATGTTCCGATAATGGTCAGTCGACCGAAATGGTCCGCACCCTGTTAACGCTCTGCTCCAGTTTCCCCCATAAGTAAACCTTCCCAAAAAAGCACACTTGAACACAATAATATATATATTATTAATATAAAACCTGGGTTTCCAAATTTATTTTCCCATGTCAACCCCCCCCCTCCCCTATTATAAACAATCTTCAGCAGGATCATGGAATTGGAAGACATCCCAGTAGCAAAACAAGGTATGTACAAATGTTAAAGATACCAAGTTATTTTAAATATAAACCTCTTTTTTGTTTACTCCATTTCCCAAGTAAGCAAACAGACAAGTCAGTCAAGTTTACGCCTGCAAGTGTTGCAAGTCTAAGGCAACTCGTGGTAAGGTAAGCTCTGATCACTATTCTTAATATTCACCCTTAATGCAAAGCACATCTCCTGGAGGAGATGTATGATGCTATGTATTAAAGGCAAGGGACCACTATCCAGACCGTTTTTGATCTTCACTGAGGTCTCATCAGTGGGAGCTGATGAGACCCCAGGCTAAAAAATACTAAGTTTTAAGTAATACAGAGCTTATAAATATTTTACCAACACAAGTTACCATAAGGTGCTTTGACCTTATTAAATAAAAATCTCAGGATGAGAGATAGATGTAGAAAGTTTTTTACCTTGGGTATAATATATGTTAAAGATACCAAGTTATTTTAAATATAAACCTGGTTTTTTTTACTCCATTTCCCAAGTAAGCAAATAGACAAGTCAGTCAAGTTTGAGCCTGCAAGTGTTGCAAGTCTAGCTGACCCTGCACGTAGTGCAAGTCCAAGACAATTCATGGTAAGGTAGAATAAGCTCTGATCACTATTCTTAATATTCACCCTTAATGCAAAGCACATCTCCTGGAGGAGATGTATGATGCTTACCACGAGTTGCCTTGGACTTGCACTACGTGCACGGTCAGCTAGACTTGAAACACTTGCAGGTGCAAACTTGACTGACTTGTCTGTTTGCTTACTTGGGAAATGGAGTAAAAAAAAAAAAAAAAAACAGGTTGATATTTAAAATAACTTGGTATCTTTAACATATATTATACCCAAGGTAAAAAACTTTCTAAAGGTATGTACAAAATTTTTCCACCTCTTTTATTCTGCTATAATTACCTTCTATACTCACCCATAATGCCCTAATATATATACACACACACTCTTTTTTAGAGTAATTATAGCCAATGTATTTAAAATAAGGGATACTCCTAAACAAAAACAGGCTATAATAGCTGTAATTATAATAATAGTGTTTAAGAGTAGCAGCATGGGAATTTTCCCAGAAACTATACCTAATAAATATAGCTATTTATACTTATATATATGAAGCAGATACAAAGTGAAATGAGGAGAATAACGGATATGTATGTAAGAGTGAGAACAAGAGAAATAAAAGATGGCAATGTGAAAGAGGGTGATGAATGATTTTGAGAGTGTTTGTACATGGGTAATTAATTAAATAGAGGTGTGGTCAGTGAGAAGGAGCATAAGGTTTGCTTTCCTGGGGATAGAATGAGCAGAGTGACTGAAGTACTAGTGAAGAGTATGCAAGCAAGAGTTGGTAGTCATAGTAGGCATGAATGATTTGGTTGGTAACAACAAGAATGTAAGAATGAATATCAATTTGCTGTTGAGAATAAGAGAGTAAAAGATAACAGTGTGGTAGGAAAGGTAGTCAGCGTGTTGTCCAAATATGACAGGAATGAGTTCAGATGACGAGCAAAGATTATGAATGGTATGCTAGTGTAGTGTTGTGTGAGGAAAAAGCAGTTCATCAATGTGGATGAATGTGAGGGACAGATGGAGCTGTAGAAGAGAGAGAGAGTAATGACTTGTGAATAGAAGACATGAGGAAGCATAGGGTAGGATAGAATGAGGAACATGAGACAGTGAAATGAGGGGGACACTGTGTGAGAAGTGTGGGTGATGGATACAGGAGTGTACAAGAAAGGACTGAGATATCCAGGAATGTGAGGACAACATTTAGGTCTTGGGAGAGGTGCAAGATCATGAGGATTGAGAGGAATAGCAGAGGATAGGGGAATATATATGGGGAAGTCACATTTGGGAAGTAGGATTAGGACTTGTTATAGAACCAGAAATGAGCTAGTATGCGTGTATTTATGAATGCCATAAATACATGGAAATAAGGGAAATGAAACTGTAACATTGCTAGAGTTCATTCACCCTAAAACTGTCAGAATAAGTGAGATCTGGTTGGATGATTCTGACATATTGAAATAGAGATGGATAGATATGTTTTTTGCAAAAACAGACAAGGCAAAAAAGGGAAGAGTGCTTGCTGTTGATGTTACAGAGAAGTTATGCTCATTGAAGGAGCAAATATTGGCAGTGGTTTTTCAAGCAGCATGGTGTGAGGTGGAGGAGAAGATTAAATATTTAGTTGGATGTTGCTAATAGACATGGTAATGTGGAGGGCAGTGAGAAGGAAATGTATAAGTAAATTAATCTGGCTAACAAGAAAAGTGATCATTATTAATGATTTTCTCTATGGTAATATACATTAGAATGAAGATATAGCATTTGAGCAAATCAAATGAATTTCTTAGGTTTTTGAGGTGCATAACAGAGGATACATGAGGATGAAGGGTCTTGAATTTGATTATCTCATCATAGGAATGTTATTGTAAATGAGGTGCCAGATCTTCTTTCATAAAGTCATAAGAATGGTCATATATATATATATATACAGGGTGTTCGGGATAAATTTGACAGTTTCGTAAGGAAAAAGAAAATCTTCTTTGTATCTATTAAATTTAATGAATTGACAAAAAAACATTACAGGCAGAGTTAATTACAATACTATCAACAAGATTTACTCAAAATAACCACCATTAGCATCGATCACAGCTTCAATTCTGCTTCGGAACCTCGAACAAGCTGATGCTACAGTCTCCCTGGGAAGGGCCGCAAAAACTGTTTTAATTTTATCCATTAACTGGGCTTTTGTATTACTGGAAGTGCGATTGGTGTCTTTTTCAACTGCGCCCCATACAAAATAATCCATGGGGTTAAGGTCTGGGGAGTTTGGAGGCCAAACATTTGGACTGGTGAAGTCGTAGAAATTTTCAGACAACCATTTTTGACTTTTCCCAGAGGTGTGGCAAGGGGGCGAATCCTGCTGCCATACATATGGCCTACCATTGGCTACCCTTGTTATCCAGGTCTTGACTACAGTTAGCAACTCCACGAACAAAGCCCGAATTCCAATGCCAGGGTTCTTCAACACCTGTTCCTGCAGATTTGCGAGGAATTCTGCTGTACGAACGCAATCAGATCGTCTGCTAGGGATCTTTCTTCTTGCTACATCCTCGTAGTCACCATTGCAAGTCTCTAGTTCATGCCTGATTGTTTTTACTGTATTCAGGGAGCATTGGGCAGCAGTCGTAATATCCTTATTTTGATGGCGGGCACAAATCATCATGATACAAGTTATTCTCTTCCATGATTCAGGTGGGTTCCAGCTATCCATCCTTTCTGACATCTTGTATATGAATGAAGAAGGGTCCAAACTTTTAAATGAAGAGAAGTGTGTGTTAATACATGTAACTTACGGAAAAATATAATTAATTATAAATATGTCAAATTTATCCCGAACACCCTGTATATATATATGAGGACTTACGTGACAAAGGGATAAATGTGGAACAAGAACCTATAAGGCTAGTGACTATGACAAACTTAGGCAATGGCTTGTAGCTATATCATGATGAGGAAGAAATGGATAGAAAGGAAATCAATGCTGCTTGGGCCGTGCTCAGAAGCTGTCTGGCAGAGGCAATGTCTGAATGCATTCCCAAGGTCAGGTGGTCAAATAACGCAGGTGTGAAATGGATGAATGAAGAGGTGAGGTAGGCAATATGGAGGAGGGACAAGATGAGAAGTGATAGTCAGTTGCATGAGGAGTATGAAAAAGCAAGCAGGAAAGGCTACTCATTTGGTAAGGATAGCAAAAAGTGCAGAAGTTAGAAGAAGTTAGCTAAGCTTGAGGCCAAAAAGAAATCTAAGGGGTTCTTTTGATATGTGGCCAGCACAAGAAAGAAAGAATGATTATTGAAAGATGATATTGTTTAGTGAAAATGGTAGAATGATAACTACTGAGGAGGATACAGTAAAGTTGTTAAATGAGCAATTCATAAAGGTATTTCATCCTTGTGAAGGTAACGTCATGCAAAAATTGAGAGTAGTGGGAAGCGAGGAAGAGCAACTGATGGTGAGAGAATAGGAGGTATTGAGGAACTGCCTAAACTTGATATGAACACATGATTTGGTTCCAGGAGTTAACAACACCTTTGACCTTTTAATGTTGGTTTTAGAGTGGGCCAGGTTCCAAAGGAGTGGAAAGAGGGCAAAATTGTTCACTTCATAAAGAGAGATGTAAAAAGACTAAGGTTTCAAAATTATAATTTAGAGAGGCTAGTGAGAACCAAGATTCAGAAATGGGTTGACAACAATAGCATTCTCCTTGAATCGACAGCATGGGTTAGCTAAAGGAAGAGATTGCATTTTTGCAATGTACTAACTTATTATAACAAAGTGAAAAATGCATTGGACAAGGGTTTACATACACAGTGGTATGTATATTTTAATTTTACAAAAGCCTTTGACAGGCTGCCACACAACCTGGCAATTAACCTAGAACAGATGGGAATGAATGTGCTGATTGGAGATTGGCTATCTGATAGGTATCAGCATGTTGTGTATGGGGAAACAATATCCTAGTCCTAGAAAAGGAAAGTCACTAGTGACATTCTTCAAGGGTCTATTTCGGGACCATTGCTGTTTAATGGGTATGTAAATAATATTGGGAACTATGAAAGAGTAGAATGAATGCTGTATACTTGCAAGACGACTTGCATAAACAGGGTGAATTAACAAGTGAATGAGTTTAAATGTAAATTCAATGTAATTTAAAAATTTTACAAAATAGTTTTAAAATTCAGGAAGCATGGAATGCAGAGTATGAGATTGATGGGATTATCTTTAAGGAGGCAGAGGAGATGGGGGGGGGGAGATCTTGGATCCAATGGCAGATATGCACGTGAAATTTAAAGGACATTTTGCTAAATTTGTGGGAGCAGCACAACAGATTATGCCAATGATGTGGAGGACACTGACACATAGAAGTAAAGATGTTATGAGATTTTAATTCTAATAATCAAAGATGTTATGAGATTCCATTGTATAAAGCTTGGTTCAAATTGCATATGGATTACTGTGAACATACACTTGGTCACATGGTTTACAAAAGGATGAATTTGGAAAAGGTCAGAGACAACTGAAGGTGGTTTCTGAATGTTCAGTATGACAAGAGATTGAGGGAATGCAATTTGCAGTCTAGCACAGTGTTTCTCAAACAGTGTGCTGTGTGTGTGTGAGAGAGCGAGAGAGAGAGAGAGAGCCAGAGGTGTGCTACCAAATTTTGACAGTGAAAAATATTTTCATCCAAATTACTGTGCACTTTTGCCTATTTATAGAATTTATTTTTGTTTGCATAAAAAACCTTTGCCAGCCTAATATTTATTATTATTAATATTTATGCAATATTTATAATTGATATTTATGTAACATTGACTTATTTTGTTACAATTTAAACTAAAGTGTCACCAATCAACCACTAGTAATACAACAATGATTACATCATCAAGTACCATGGGCTTAGTAGTTACTAGGAAAGCTGCACTGTTAAGTTTAGCTATTGCAACTTCAATAGCTTGACTTGAATGTTTATTAATTAATTTTATTACTGTTCATTTTTTCACAATGGATACAAAATGTATATTGTAATAGAATTTGAATATAGTCACTGTAGTGTAAACTGTAAAATACTATAAATTTACGTATCGGGTGGTTATCTGATACGACCCATAGTCTCTTACAAGAACACCACCACCACCACCACCACCACAGCTCCTTTATCAAAATTTGTTGCCAAATTCATCAAACCACTACTAACAACGTCTATCTGTATGATCAAAAATGCAGACAACCTATTCTGGAAAATAAATAACACTACTCCATCCCATGATGATATCCTCACCTCACTAGATGCAACTTCATTATATACCAGCATGGATGTCCCCAGAACATTAGGCATCGTACACACGCTGCTCACTGAGGACCACACCCTACAAGCACAAAATTAACACCAAATGACATCATCAGCTTGATCAAACTCACAATATCTGCCAACTTCTTTAAATTCAACAACTCCTTATATGTTCAAATTTTTGGTTTCCCAATGGGCCAAAACATCAGTGGACAACTAGCAGAATTATTCCTGGTGCACATTGAATCACTTCTACTCCCTCCCCCCCACCCCCGACATCACCTTTTATGGCAGATATGTAGACGATATTCTATACATTGGCAAACCCTCACACATCTCTGCCTTACAAACATCCCTCAATGATTATAGCAACAGACTACAATTCACCATGGAAACAGAACAGAACAAATCCATCAATATCTTAAACCTGACATTAATCAGAAGCCATAACAGGATAGCTATAAAGATATTCCACAAACCCACACATATCAGAAACTACCTTTTCAATTCATACCACCCATATTCTGTTAAAAAATCAATCATCCTATCACAATTTATCAATGCTTACAAATTCTCAACCAACAGCAATTATTTTAAAACGGAACTAAAGTATTTAACACAGGTTTTCAAAAATCGCAACTACCCCCACACATCTAATACGCGAACAACACGGCAAAATCCCGTCTTAACAATAATACAACCAAAACAGACTTCCCGACACAAATGGTCATCAAACTGCCATACATCCAAAACACATACAAAGCCTACAAATACATTTTCAAAAACACTGGCTATAAGCTAGTATTCACCACGAACTAAAAATTAGCAACTCTCCTAAAACCTACTCAATCTCTCACTCACAAAGAAATATTCGAACACCACAATGTAGTCTACAAATTTCCTTGTCAAAAAGACTGTGATGTCACCTACACTGGCTAAACTATTAGGTCCTTATGGACTAGACTACAAGAGCACTTCAGGGATTGCAATATTCCCATTCCGGAATATCTGAACAGAAAAAAAAACATCGCAACATCAAAAAGAAAAACAAAACACAGAATACAGGGAAGACAGAAATTGCAGCTCACGCCCTTGAACTAAAACATATCCTCCAAATCGACAAGTCCATAATCATAGACAGAAACAATGCTTAGAATATCCAAAACTATTGCCATAAAATGCAATGAAAATTATATCAACGTCCACCGCACCTACCTAATTTCCGAATGTTGGACGATCCAGAACTTACAAATTAAGCCACACCTCCGGCCATGTAGTGACTACAAATGCCCTAATTTGGCAGATGCAACTTGCAGCCTTGACATGGCCCTACACTCATTCTGACAAAGTTCTGATGATGGTCAGACGACAACTGAAACGGTCCACACCCTGTTAACCCCTGTCCCAGTTTCCACATAAGGATACCCTTTTCCTTCGTCTCCCCCCCCACAAAAGATGCGGCCCTAAACAAAATAATATATATTTATATATATGTTATTAATAGTAACCCGAGTTTCCAAACTTATTTCCCGCTTCAAAACACACTCCCATGTCCCCCCCCCCCCCCCCCCCCCGCGTTTATAAACAACCTTCAGCAGGATCTTGAAATTGGAAAGCATCATAGAACCAAAAACAAGGTATGTACAAAATTTTTTCACCTCTTTTATTCTGCCATAATTGCCTTCTATATTCACCCATAATGCCCTAAAATATTTATACCCCTTTTTTGAGTAATGTTAGCCAATGTATTAAAATAAAGGGACACTCCTAAACAAAAACAGGCTATAATAGCCGTAATTATATTAATAGTGTTTAAGAGGAGCAACATGGGAATTTTCCCAGAAACTATACTTAATAAATTTATGGTTAATTACATGAGAGTCCAGCATTAAGAACAGAGGTGTGCCACAACAGAAATTTGCATTGCAAAGTGTGCCAGAGTCCAAAAAAAGTTTGAGAATCACTAGTGTAGTGGATAGAAAGAGGAGGAGGGGGGGGCAAACTAACGCATATAAGTTGGTAAGGGGTTATTATCAGATTAATGTGGATGAGATTTTTCATAGAATGGGTGGAGATGGGGAGAAAAGGCCATCTTTGGAAGCTGTGAGATGAACATTTATACATGGAGAGAGATAATTAATTGGAATGCATTACCTGAAAGTGTGGTGAGTCCATTTAAGTCAGAGTATGATGAGCTGTGTGAATGAGATCTCCTGCAATGAGTCAAAAGATTCATTGCAGGAGATCTGATGATGATAATAATTATATATATTTGTGTGCATGTCTTACCTAATCAAATTATTATTATCTAACAATCTCAGAGATTATGTTGTATATAAGAACCACAATACAGCTTATTAGTCTTTGTCCCTACTTATGACAAAGTAGGGACAAGACTAGATGACTTTCTTTCTAAGTCATCCTTTGAATTCTGCATAGGTAACTTCATCAACTGCATATGAGGTGCATGAGATTCTCTCCCCATCTCTTAATTGAGTTTAGTTCTTTTATTTTCCATTATTGTATAGATTTTTTTCATCATACTGCTACTAGCATAAAAATCTGTTATCAGAATACACTGGTCTTACCAGAACCAACTTATGTGATTTAGATATATCTGCCAAACTTTTCTTTTTTCAAAAATGACAATCCCACACATGAGAAGTTGGGCCATCATGTACTTTAGTAATAAATAAGTAATAATAAATAGTAATAAATTTTGCAATATACTTAGTATATTCAAAATTTAAATGCGAGCACTGCTGTAGGTTTAGATGGAATATCACCTCGGGTGTTGTGTGAATCTGCAAAGGAATTGTCAACGCCTCTTACTTGGTTATTTAACTTAAGTTTGAACTCTGGTATGTTCTCTAGGGAGTGGAAGGAAGGCAAAATAGTTCCTTTGCATAAAGGTGGCTCTAAAACTGTGGTAGTTAATTATAGACCAATCACCATCTCGGGAGTGATGGTAAAAGTTGGTTAAAGACAAAATTCAAGAATGGGTGGATCAGAATATGATACTCTATAGGGGCCAACACGGTTTTGTTAAAGGTCGATCCTGCCTTAGCAATTTATTAGCTTTTTTTAAATAATAGAATGACATCTGAGTTGGACAAGGAAATGGCTACACAGTGGTACTTCTGGATTTTTCTAAGGCTTTTGACAAGATACCCCATGGAATACTGTTGTGCAAATTGGAGTAGATGGGGATGGATACTAAACTGGTGATATGGATAGGAGAATGGCTCAGGGAGAGAGATACCAGAAGGTGATGTATGGAGGAGCAAAGTCCAGGATGAGGCAGGTGACCAGTGGTGTGCCTCAGGGCTCTGTGCTTGGGCCAATGTTGTTTAATTTGTACATAAACGATATAGGAAATGGCTTAAAAGGAGATATTCAATTGTTTGCTGATGATGCAAAGTTGGGTAGTGCAATAAAAAATCAAGCTGATGTTGAGAGTTTGCAGGATGATTTAAATAAGTTGATAAAATAGGCAAAAGGAAATGGATGTCAGTTCAATGTGGGAAAAGTGTAAAGTTATGCATTTTGGGATTAAAAGATTACCAGCTGTGTACTACATTGATGGAATGGTACTCCAAGAGATTGGTGAGGCTGGGGACTTAGGGATGTTGGTAGATGGGGAGATGAAGTTCAGGGAACACATTGCTAAGGTGTCCAAGATTACACATAGGATTACTTGGTTATTAAGAAACACACTAACATCCAGAGATAAAGAGGTTATTATTCCCCTTTATAAAGTAGTGATACTTCCACATTTGAATTACTGTGCTCAGGTCTGGTCACCTGGATTCCTTGGAGATGAGGAGGTTGTGGAAAGGGTTCAGAGGAGAGTGACTAAGTTGGTGAGTGATGTAAAAAATGCTCCCTACATTGACAGATTGAGAGCTTGTGGATTGCAGAGGTTGGTTGATAGGCAGAGAAGAGGGGATATGATAGAAACATTTAAATTACTAAAAGGTTTTTATAAATTTGATGCAGGCGAAATGTTTCAGCTGTGTGATAGTGATGGAAGAACAAGAGGTCATCCCTGGAAATTAAGGAAAAGTGTGGTTAACAAGGGTGTGAGAACGAGGTTTTTTGCCTGGAGGGTGGTGAATGAGTGGAATGCATTGCCTGATTCAGTTGCGAGTTCTTCGTCTGTAAATGAATTCAAGAATAGATATGATAGATATTGTTTTGATAGTTTGGGTCTCCCGCGATAGGTCTACCGACTCCATGGAGCTACCCGTAATAATAATAATAATAGTACTGAGGATGGGCAAGGAAGGAACCCATTCACATTTAGTTTGAAGAACTGTGGATTTTATTCTTGAAAAACCTGTAATCTTTTCAAGCCCTGTCATTTTTGAAATAAAATGACTTCTTAGTATTGATTTAAAGGTAATTTGATAAGTTTGCTCAACTCCCATATGTGGATAATATGCTTAGAAAATAAGACAAAACACTCACCATTTTCTTCAGTATTTCAAGTTGATGTTTTGACCACTCAGATCCCTCTTTCAGAAGATTTTCCCAAATTTTTTCAATGCTGTCTGCTTCAAATACAGTATTTATTTTACCCATAACATGTTTTAATGCAAATTCCTTCTTATAATCTGCTTCACACTGTGTGAGAGAGAGAGAAATAAAAGCATAAATGGCAAAGTTCATTACATTTATTTAAATAATAATCATGTTCAATAAATAATTAGTAATAAAAGAGTATCTTTCTCAGTTTATATGATAAAGGATTTAAGTTTAAATACTAAACCTAAATCCTTCACACAAATATGAATTTATTTATTTTATTTTATTCATTATAAAATTTTCTCAGCGCTTTTATTCAAAATCAGGTCTTTTATACTCATTTAGAAAGAATCATTTTGATTCTCTTATATTCTGCTACTGAACTTTTCTATATCTTATAGTGACCCACTTCTTGTAAGTACATGAAATATACTACCATCACTTCTAGGCTTTTATTCTAATTTCTTCAGAGAAGTGTTACTCATCATTCTGCACTAAGGTCATCAAGTCCCCACACACACGTGTGCATCTGTATAATGAACCAATCATATTATTTAGCGTTTAAATTTTTTCACACTTGGACAAAGTTAATTAAGTGGAGACTCTACTTTCCAAACTACAGTCTGCAGGTTTGAATGCACAGATGTTTGTGAATATTTTGCTTAGGCAGTAGATAATTTTCGTTACTTGGTGTAAGACATTTCTCTGCTTATTAGAGGCCTGATCTCGATCAAATAAAAAGAGACTATGTTTAGTTTCTATAACAGAGTTCTCAGCCTACGGTGATATTCATATGCTTTACGGCTTTTTTTTTTTTTCCAGCAATAGTTCTACCCATTTCTCAAACAAATGAAATAGGCTATTTACAAACATCTTTATAGGTTAGTTGCAGTGGCTGGTGACTGTAGGATGGGTATTACCCAGGGATACTCCACTGATAGTTGCCATCACTTCAACTGTCACATGTTCTGTGCCATGCATTGTCTTGAAGCAAAAATCACCATTTTGTCAGCAAGAATACTGTTCTTTTTCATCAGCATAATATTCACCAGTTACCTCCAGTGCTGAAGAATCATGCCTTTGGAGTTAAAGAAACAATATTAGCTGAAAAATCTAATCTCATCATCAGGACTCATTGGGCTATCGAGACCAAGTAACTTGCCTTTTCATAAAAACCTAATCAATTCTATACGGATCAGTTATCCTATCAGCATATCTGCTGTAGCAATCAGCTCATGTATTCATTGCCTAGTTTGTATAATTTTCACATGAAAAATCAAGTTTCTGGGAGGAGAACCCTGCCACTTCTGTATAAGCCTGGTTAACTCACCTTCAGCTGAAAAATTCTTATAAAGATTCATCATGTTCCTAGAGGATTGGAATCTAGGAATTTCTAATGAAAGAGCATCATACCAACTCAGCTGAAAAGACCCTCTAGATGAAGACATGTTAATTCTTGTAACGGAAGAAATTTTGTGTTTCCAAGTGCTTGACTGCCATTTCAGATCTGGGTCATAATGATCAAAGCTTATTACAGATGGTGTATTTAGTCTTAAGTGTTGATTAAAATGCATATTATGGTTTAAAGGTTTCAGTATACAATATAACAATAGAATTGCACCCATAAACCACATAATAAAGTGGAAGATGAGATAGAAGCCTAAAGTCCTAAGAGGGACACTCTCTTAGGACTTATAGGGTTGGATGCCAATGGACTATAATATAGTGCACATATGATAAAGACAGATGTCAGTTCAAGATTTTTGATGGTTACATAAGATACGCACATAGGTGCTTCTCACGGTGCATCCTACTGGTATCTACCTAGATAAAGAATGAATGAGGATAAGCTAGAAATTTTGACATTTAGCTTACCAAATTGTATCTTATATTGACTTAAATCAAATGACAGTAATAATGCAACAAGATGAAAAGTTATGCTGGGGCTAGGACATTGTCCATTTAAACCAGGACCCATTGTTTATGTCAGGGGAACTAGGACAAGCAGCAAAAAGTCATATACTGGTACAAACTTGCAATCAGTAGAATTTAAGAAGTGTCAGTGGAAGGAAAAGAAATTCTTCTAAATAACCATTAAAAAATGTTAGATTCAAGCAGTAGTGATCAGGAAAAGGAAGAAGTAGCTATATTCAAACAGCAAACATGACAAAAAACTTCTTGAATGGCATTATCTTGATTCAGATTTGGCTGATGAATCAGAATGATTCTCTCTCTCTCTCCCAAAAGTTTGGGAGATTCTTATCTTATGTAACCATCAAAAATAGTTTTTAATAATATTATTTATCAATATTAATTTGTAGCACGTGGCAACAATTTTTAATTGGTAAACCACTGACTGCTGTATGTACTTTGTATTCCGGTTCCTTTGATTTGCTTGTTTCTACACACTGATGATGTACTGTTATTTTCAGTACGAAATATCTATACTTTCATTTCAGTAAAATTAATTACTTTATCTAATTACTGTGATTATCATGTAATTTATTATTTATAGTCATTTCACAGGTACCTTTAAAGATTAATCTTTGCAGAAGACTTCATGACATGCTTCCTGAAATGAATCAATCAATCACTTTTTCAAGTTTGCCAATGAGTCTCCAAGCTGTCTCAAATAACATTTATATTTTTGTGTCTTTTCTGCTCAAAATTAAATGGTGAATGGGAAATTCCTATTTCAAATCCCCTATATGCTCTTTTCTCCTGAACAGTGTGAAAATATCACAATCAACAATAACCAAGTCAATGAGAATTTCATTTCTTGTGTCTTTTCTCCATGTGAATTTATGCACATCTTCATGCTGCAACATGATATTAGTGACAATTCCATGTCCTGAAGAGAAATCTAGCAAGCACCTACCATTATTTTTTATTAGCTTTGTTCTTTTCTCCAAATTTTCTGAAAATACTTCTATATGTTTGGTATTTATTTCCTAGTCTGCCATTAAGATCAACAAGTACCAACTTTTTCTTTGTATCAAGTGTGTTCTCTATTGATGCAAAAAATTCTTCCACTTCTTCTTTATTAGAACCTTCTGCAGGATCACTGGTATAAATCAGTCTCATTGTCCAATTCCTAATTTTGTCCACATCATTTAGCCTGATAATACCATTCAAGAAGTTTATCGTCATGTTTGCTGTTGAATATAGCTACTTCTTCCTTTTCCTGATCACTACTGCTTGAATCTAACATGTTTTAATGGTTATTTAGAAGAATTTCTTTTCTTTCCACTGACATTTCTTAAATTCTACTGATTGCAAATTTGTACCAGTATATGACTTTTTGCTGCTTGTCCTAGTTCCCCTGACATAAACAATGGGTCCTGGTTTAAATGGGCAATGCCCTAGCCCAGCATAACTTTTCATCTTGTTGCATTATTACTGTCATTTGATTTAAGTCAATACAAGATACAATTTGGTAAGCTAAATGTCAAAATTTCTAGCTTATCCTCATTCATTCTTTATATAAGTAGATACCAATAGGATGCACCATGAGAAGCACCTATGTGCATAAGAAATCCAAAAGCATTAAGATATTGGGGTGGGTGGGGAATCAAAAATTGGACAGTTTGCAAACAGACTGTGATTAATTTTAAAACTCTGAAACTGAAAATTTTGTAGATTGATTAAATAAAAATGGCTGTCAAATTAACAGGATGCCAAAAAATCCTTAAAAATATTATCTTATTTATTAAGTTTTACTGACTTATACTTACATGCCCTTCTCTGCACTTGGTAGGAGGCATGTGGACAATTTCCTTCACTCTAACACACACACACACACACACACACACACACACACACACACACACACACACACACACACACACACACACACACACACACACAATCTTTTTTTTTTTTTGAAAGAAACAATATATCTCACATCAGATATATTAAATACAGATAACTATAGCAAAAGGGGTGCTTAAGGGTCAAAGCTGTATAACTGAGAGGAGACCTCCACATAGCCTTTAAAGGAATGTGGAGAACCGACCAGGGCTTCTGACCTAATGTCCAATCCTCACCTTCTCGTGGTGCACCCTGTTGAGTATCTACTTTGATACTGAACGAACGAGGATGGGCTGGCAATTTGGGATTTAGCCGACCAAATTGTATTCTTATTGGTTAAACCAAAATAAAAAATGATGGTACAACATGACAAAATTTCATGGCGGCTGGGTCGTCGCCCGATTAAACAAGGCCCCCGTTGTTTTCGCCAGGGAACCAGGGCGAACAGCGAAAAGTCAGCTACTGGAACAAATCTGAAAACAAACCCCAACTCAACAGAGTTAAAGATCGGTACTATCAACGTAAGAAGCCTGAATGGCAAAGAAATGGAGCTAGCTGAGGAATTAGATAAGTACCAGATCGACATAATAGGGGTGACTGAAACAAAAAAGACCAAAACTGGTGAGATCTTTCTGAGCAATAAATACAAAATGTTATATTCAGGCAATGACAATCAAGGAAAAGAAGGAGTAGCCATAGTATTCAACACAAAATACGAGGCTAATCTTCTTGAATGGCAGTCAGTCTCAAGTAGAGTAATGTGGGCAAATATGAGAATGGGGAACTGGACAATGAGACTTATTAGTGCCTATGGTCACACAGAAGGTTCTACTAAGGTAGAAGTGGAGGAATTTTTTGAGGCTTTAGAAAAAGCAACTGACACAATGAAAAAGGAAAAGTTGGTCCTTGTTGGGGATCTAAATAGTAGAGTAGGAAATGATTGTGAGACATACAAAAATATTTTGGGAAAATTTGGAGAAAAGAGCAAAGCTAATAATAATGGCAAATATCTGTTGGATTTCTGCTCAGGACATGGACTGGTTATTACTAACACCATGTTCCAACATAAAAATGTGCACAAATTCACATGGAGAGAAGAGGCTAGGAATAAGAAAAGTCTCATTGACTATGTTATTGTTGATAGTGATGTTTTCTCCCTGGTGCAGGACACCAGAGTGTACAGAGGATTTGAAATTGGAAGCGATCACTATTTAGTCTTGAGCAGGATAAAATTGAATTTCATATTGAAAAGAATAACATGTAAGAAAGTTTTAAAGCGAATAAAAGTTGAGCAGCTCTCAGATGTGAACTGTAGACTAAAATACAGAAATATTATTGAAAAGAAAATGAAAGAGTTTGAGAACAGGAATCAAACCTTGGAGATTCAGTGGCAAACTCTGAAGGAAACATTGATTGATTCTGCCAGAGAGGCATGTGGTGAGGTTGTGTGCAAGGATAAAAAAAATCAGAACTCCCTGGTGGACACAGGAAGTTAAAGAGGCAGTGAAAGAAAAGAAGAAAGCATATCAAAAGTTCCTGGCAAATAAGTCAGCTTTTACTCTTACAGAATACAGAGACAAATGTAATAAAGCTAAACAGTGTGTAAAACTAGCTAAACAAAAGTCATGGGAGGACTTTGGCAAGAATATAGAAAATAAATATCAAGAAGGTGGCAAAATATTCTGGAGGTTGTTGAAGAAGCTTAGGAATGGAGGAAAGAGTGCTGTAAAAGGAATTAGAGATGATAAAGGTGAAATGAAAACAGGAGAAAAAGATATCCTTGAAGTATGGAGTAATTACTTTGAAAAACTGCTAAACGAAACAAGCAGTGATGACAGCACAGTGATAAAAAACACTGACCAGACATGCAGTCAGGAATACATATCCATACTTGAAGTAGAAAAAGCCATCAAAGGCTTGAAATGTGGAAAGGCAGCAGGAGTAGATGATATTCGACCAGAAATGCTGAAGTATGGTGGAATAAGAGTCTTACAGTGGCTGCACTGCATAGTTCAGAAAGCCTGGACAGAGGGACGAATTCCCGATGATTGGAGTAGAGCTCTCATAGTACCCATATATAAAAAGGGAAATAAAACTGAATGTGAGAATTACAGAGGTATTTCCCTACTGAGTGTTCCTGGCAAGATCTATGCAAGTATACTTGAGAAACGGTTGAGAAGAATTGTGGAAGAAAAGCTTGGTGAAGAACAAGCTGGATTCAGGCCAAATAGAAGCTGTCAGGATCAGATCTTCACTTTACGACAAATAGTCGAGAAAACATGGGAATATAACAAAGATCTGTATTTAAGTTTTGTCGATTTGGAAAAGGCATATGACAAGGTGCCAAGAGAGAAGCTATTCAATACGCTGCAGTTATATGGTGTCAATGGGGCATTATATCAAGCAATACTTAGTCTTTATTTGAATTGTGAGTCAGCAGTTAGAATTGAAGGAAGTACAGGAAGATGGTTTAATGTTAAATCTGGTGTGAGACAAGGATGTACATTATCCCCTCTGTTATTCATTATCTATATGGATCACATTGTGAAGGAATGTGGTATTAAACCTGATATCAAAATTGGAGATGTTAATGTCAGCTCTTTGCTTTATGCAGATGATGTTATACTTCTAAATAAATCCGCTACAAGTCTGCAAGATTCTCTGACTAAATTGAATAGCTGTTGTAATAGATATGGTATGAAGGTCAGCAATAAAAAGACAAAGACAATGAAAATAGGCAGAGTCATTGAAAATGTCAACTGTGTTGTGAATGGAGAACCTGTGGAACAAGTAAAACATTTCAGCTACTTAGGCACAATTTTTACTGAAGATGGTAAACTAAATATAGAAATAGACAACAGAATCAGCAAAGCTGGTATCGCGGGAAGTCAATTGAATAAATTCATATGGAATAAGAAAGAAATTAGTCGGAACACTAAATTAGCTGTATACAAGACTGTGTTCAAACCAATTTTAACTTATGGATCTGAGAGCTGGGTCAGAAGTAAAACACTTGACCAAAGACTAGAGACTGCAGATATGAGAGTCCTGAGAAAGATTAGAGGCGTGAACAGATGGCATCAATGGCAATATCATATTAAAAATGAGGATATTAGGAAAGAACTTGACATTGTCAGCATCCAGGAATGCGTTAGCAGAGCTAATCTCAGATGGTATGGTCACTTAAATAGAATGGGAGAGTAAAGATTAGCAAAACAAGTGTTCTCTGCCAGGTTGGCAGGAAAACAACCCAGAGGAAGACCAAGATATAGGTGGATTGATATGGTACAAAGTGCCTTAGACGATAGAAATATAAGATCTGATAATGTTGGAGTCTTGACAAGTAACAGACTGATTTGGAGGAAAATTGTAGATAGGAAGTTAGTAATGATGTAATTTTTCCATGTAGTACTGTCATATCCTGTACACCCTTTGAGGGTACATGACAGGAATTTGATGATGATGATGAACTATAGCAAACACTGTTATAACAAACTCACTCAAGTAACACTCCTGACAAGTCACATAGGCAATGAGATATTCTATAGGAAATTCACTACAGCAAACAATGCACCATACCAAACTTTTCTATGGTTCTTAACAGTTTGTAACAGTGAGAGATAATAAATTCACAACATCTACTTTATTATTAACTGAAAAATTTCACAACTAACCTGTTCTTGATATTTATGTAATACTTTATCAATGACAGGGATTGATGATTTCTGCAGTCTAAGAAGATCTTGTTCAAGTTCTTTTAGCTAGGAATAATATAAAAGTGTAATATATAACATTTGCAAAACAGAACAAAGAAAAATTATCTTCCTATGGTTAAGGCATAAATATTATTCCATATTATTTAACATTAGTTAGTATTTTAGTTTATTAAATATAGACTGTTGTTATGATCATATTTCTAGAACAGTTTAAAAATTCTCAAAACTATTTTTGTGAAATAGCTGAGTGGCTTTATCCTATGTCATTTGTCACTACAGCAAAGAAAGGCCTGATAGCCACAACCAGCAAAATAAATAGGCTTCTGGATCACAGTTGATACATGCCAGTGGAAATAATTACACAAGAGATGAAATGAAATATATATTTAATAGTAGTTTCACATACTATTAAATATATAAAGTATTTAGGTTGAAAACCTAAATACCAGTTTCTGTGATCAGCTAAAATGCAAGCTTTACAACAGGTGAAAAAGAAAGCTGTAATTCTTTGTAATATGCTTTTATCTTAACTCAAAACAGTGTTTTAAACAATAGTGAACAGTTTAAGTAAAACCAGATATGGATAATTTCATGTTTAAGTTAAGGGATATTACATCCCATATGTTTCTTAGCCGAATAAGAAACTCAAATGAGTTTCATGCCGAATATAGAAATTATATAAAGTTCAGCGATTCCAAGCGTAAGCAAATACCAGGATAGCAGCAACTGACCCTTAAGGTAGTGCAAGCTGAGGCAACTCATAGCAAAGGTGGAGCAAGATCCGATCACTATTCTTGAATGGAAGATAACTAATGAAGGAGGATTCAAGATAAACCGTAACAACAGATTAGCTACTCTACTTTTTGCTGATGACCAAATAATCCTTGGAAACAATGAAGATGAATCACAAAAATCATTATGCAGTCTAAATAATCTGATAAAAACATATAGTATGGAAATATCAACAGACAAAACAAGTAATGGCCTTCAAAGGTGCTCATCCAATAAGAAGCAAAATAGTAATAAATAACAAAATAATAGAGCAAGTAAATACATTCAAATATTTAGGATGCACAATGTCATATGAAAATGAAGCTATATAGAACCAAAGATATCAAACTTTGTAAAAGTAACAGGCATTATAAATAAAAATTTTAAACCCAATTATGTACAAAAACACAGAATAAGAATCTACAATACAGTAGCTAAATCTACCTTACTTTATGGCAGTGAGACATGGACAATAAAAAAAAAGCAGATGAAAGAAGAATTGAATCATCCGAAATGAAATTTCTGCACAGAAACTGAAGGAGTCACAATAATGGACAAAATGAAAAGCAGCAATATCAGAAATAAATTGGAATTACAAACGCCTTAAATGAAACAGTTATTTGCTATAGAGAAAAATGGAAAGAACACATACTGAGAATGAATAGAAACAGAATACCTAAACAAATTCTAAATTACCACCCCAAAAGGTACCCGATACAGAGGAAGACCCTTAAAAAGATGGAAATGAGTCTGGAACAAGCCACTTGGCCTATAAGCCTGGAAAGGAAGAAGTTAGATTGTTGTATGTTTGTAAGTTTTAGGGATATCCCAATATATCCAAGGTGGTTTGACATGATAAGGTTTTAGGTTTTTGGTAATTTCTTTGGACTAACTTTTTTTAAAATAATTTATACACTTTTGTCTTTTAGGATTTGGAAGAAGTCCAGTCTATAATCTGATATGCAGAAGAGTCCTTAAGAAGGCCACTCATTATTCTCTTGTAATCTGCCTGGTCATAATGAAGCTGCATTTCCCTTATCAGCTTAGGTTATTTTTGTTGCTGAATAACTTACATTAGGTGAAGACCACACCTAATGTAAAATCATCCCATGTGTTTTTGTTGCACTGTAGAGATTATTTCATCATTTCAGCTGATTCTTTGAATGTTCTTGAGATAAAAGTGTAACCTATGCAGAGCTTGCTTCTTCTTCTTTTTTTTTTTTTTTTTTCCCATAGTACTTGATGTCTTGTTTCAGTTGCATCTACTACCAGTCTTGATTTGTGTTCTGGTTCCACCCATCAAGACACCTGTTTTTTAAGTAGCAAATGGAGAGGTATAGGAGGTTTTAGGTAATTAGATATCTTGTTGATTGGGTAGCAATGAGCTTTATATTTTGTTGATGAAGCACCCCTTGCCATTTTATCTGCAACTGATTATATATATATATATGGGAGAATCACTGCTCCTCAAAAGTCTTGGTTTTCCTGTTCATCTGATTGTTTTAGAGGTTGAAGTAGGATTTTTTTTTTTTTTTTTTTTTTTTATTAATATTCTATTGTAACCATTCTTTGGTATGACTTTGTTCTCTTTATGTATATTAGTGGAAATTCTGTAAGCCCTACATGTCTGGTGTTTGTTGACTTCCTATAGACTGGGAAATTTAGTGTGTTCTGTTCAGCTACCTCAATAAGTATATCCAAAAATGGCAAAGACTTATTTGCCCTCTAATTCAACAGTGAATTTAATTCGAGGATGAAGGTTGTAGCAGTACGTGACAAAATCTTCTAACTGGGTAATATAAAAGAGATAGGCCAGAAGATGAAAATATTGTCAACATATCTCTGCCAAATTTTAAGTTGTGTTCCTTGATACTAAAAAAAATCCCCCCCCCCAAAACCACTCCATGATTAGATTTGCTAACAAGGAAGAGCCCTTTGCTAGTCCTTCCTACTGTTCAAAATATTGCTCTTGGAATTATATAAGTAAAGAGGATATTAGATCCAGCATTATTTCAAAGCTGAATGTAGAAACTATAAAAGTTTCATAAAAATAAGTTGACCAGAGAGCTTATGGGAATACACCTGCCAGCATTCATGAGTTTCCTTAGCCTTATATTTCTGTAAGCTCTCTGGTCGTCCTATTTTTTTTTTTTTACAAAACTTTCATAGTTTCTACATTCAGCTCTGAAATAATGCTGGATCTTTACTTATATAATTTTACATTGCTGAACTGAAGCCTTTTGGATCTTTATTTTAGAAAATATTTCTCTTGGAATTTGAAAAATGTGCTAAAGAAAATTTACTGTGTCTAGTAGGAAGAGGTCATGTAATAGTTGTATGGTTTCTGTTCTTGGTGAACAGATTCACTATGTTCAAGCATGCATGCATGCATATCAGTAGGATCTATTGTAATGTCTTTCATGCATTCTATGAAGTATGTTATATTCTTTATAAAAGAGGATGTTAGGCTGATGTGCGGGCTTAGCATGTTTGCACAGATATTTGGATAAGCAATGAAGCTGGAGAGTATCTAACATCAACAATAGGTCTTAATGGCAAGTCCTGTTTATGCACCTTACAGACCCTATATATTCTTGGAACCAGAGGATATCTTGATTCAAGACTTTTTTTTTTGTATCTTCATACAAGTTCAGCATGTTTTTTTTTTAATTTTTTTATTAAGTTGCTGTGGTCTTATTATGGAAATATCATGAGGAGCCATGATCCAATTTTTCATAGGTGCTAGTATGGTTAATGATTGCATTTTTTCTATGTATTCTACTGAATTTAACACTATTGATGAGTTGCCTTGTCAGCTTTCAGTACTATGTTTTTATCTTGTTTAATGTTTTTTAAAGCCTTTCATTTTATTCTTGTAATATTATTAGTACGTGGTTTTGCTTGTAAAAGTATGGAGGCCGTTGAGATGCAAAGATCTGCAGCATCTCCAAGAACGTTCTGAAGGCCTTTTTTCTATGCTTGCCATAATCTCTAATTTTGGAATCCTATTAGGTGACACTGCAAAGTTGAAATCTTGTGAATGGATGCTAATGTCAGAATCAAATAATGTTCTTGAAGACTTGTTAATTTACTATTTTATTAAATGTAATCTGTTATTGTGATTGTTTTTTTTTCTTTAACTGGATTTAATAGATTTCTTCATTCTTTCTTTGCTTATTGAGCTAATGTGTTCCTATTTTTCATAGGAAAGTCTATCTAAACCATTCCAGATGTTCAGAGGAAGGGAAAAAGATAATTCTGTGTAAAGAGTATAAAAGTAGCTGAAAATTTGTGAAAGCTTCTACCTTGTGTATTGTACGTGGATAGACTATATTTGGTCTGAGAATAACTGTTTCCCAGATCACTGTGAAACTGAGATTCCCTGGAGAGTCCCAAAGAGGATTCGGGACTCTCCAGGGAGGAGACAGAAGTGAATAAGTACTCTTTAAATTTTTGGCATGTATAAAGATGACGTTAATTAAAATTGTATTGAAAAATTGTATAGCATTCTTTTTTTTTTTTTTCCCAGATATTTCTTTGCATAGGAATAGTTATGGTTTTACTATAACCTGTTTTAAATGCAATCTTGAAGAGAATTTTGTCAACTGTATTTATTTTATTTTTGCTATAGATATTACAAATGTTTCTTTGATAATTTGTAATTCATTCTTAAGAGCTAGCTCATTAAACAAACTGTTATTGTTTATAGAAAGGCTTCCGGTATTGAAACCATATTTTTGATAAATAACAAGTTTAATAAAAATAAACAAAGAAATATAACCCTACAAGTTTCATAAGTCATCACACTTCCATCATCATCATAAGTCATCACACTTCCATCATCAGGGGTATTAAAGTGAAAAAAAAGTGGATGCTTAAGGGGTCAAAGCAGTATAACTGAGAGGAGACCTCCACATAGCCTTTAAAGGAATGCAGAGAACCGACCAGGGCTTCTGACTTAATGTCCAATCCTCACCTTCTTGTGGTGCACCCTGTTGGGTGTCTACCTGGATACTGAACGAACGAGGATGGGCTGGCAATTTGGGATTTAGCTGACCAAATTATATTCTTCTTGGCTTAAACCAAAATACAAAATGATGGTACAACATGACAAAATTTCATGCCAGCTGGTGCGTCGCCTAGTTAAACAAGGCCCACGTTGTTTTTGCCAGGGAACCAGGGTTAACAGCGAAAAATCAGCTATTGGAACAAATCTGAAAACAGACCTAAACTCGACATCACCAGAGTTAAAGATTGGTACTATCAACATAAGAAGCCTGAATGGCAAAGAAATGGAGCTAGATAAGTACCAGATTGGCATAATAGGGGTAACTGAAACAAAAAAGACTGGCGAGATCTTTCTGAGCAATAAATACAAAATGTTATATTCAGGCAATGACAGTCAAGGAAAAGAAGGAGTAGCCATAGTATTCAACACTAAATACAAGGCTAATCTTCTTGAATGGCAGGCAATCTCAAGTAGAGTGATGTGGGCAAATATCAGAATGGGGAACTGGACAATGAGACTTATTTGTGCCTATGGTCCCACAGAAGGTTCTACTAAGGTAGAAGTGGAAGAATTTTTTGAGACTTTAGAGAAAGCAACTGACACAATGAAAACAGAAAAGTTGTCCTTGTTGGGGATCTAAATAGCAGGGTAGGAAATGATTGTCAGACATACAAAATAATTTGGGAAAATTTGGAGAAAAGAGTAAAGCTAATAATAATGGCAAATATTTGTTGGATTTCTGCTCAGGACATGGACTGGTTATTACTAACACCATGTTCCAACAAAAAAAATGTGCACAAATTCACATGGAGAGAAGAGGCAAGGAATAAGAAAAGTCTCATTGACTATGTAATTGTTGATAGTGATGTTTTCCTCTCCCTGGTGCAGGACACCAGAGTGTACAGAGGATTTGAAATTGGAAGTGATCACTATTTAGTCTTGAACAGGATAAAATTGAATTCCATATTGAAAAGAATAACATGTAAGAAAGTTTTAAAGTGAATAAAAGTTGAGCAGCTCTCAGATGTGAACTGTAGACTAAAATACACTAAGATTATTGAAGAAAAAATGAAATACTTTGAGATCAGAAACCAAACCTTGGAGATTCAATGGCAAGCTTTGAAGAAAACTCTGATTGATTCAGCAAAAGAGGCATGTGGTGAAGTTGTCTGCAAGGATAGAAATAACAGAACTTCATGGTGGACACAGGAAGTTAAAGAGACAGTGAAGGAAAAGAAAAAAGCATATCAAAAGTTCCTGGCAAATAGGCCAGTTTTTGCTCTTAGAGAATACAGAGACAAATGTAAGAAAGCTAAACACTGTGTAAAACTCGCTAAACAAAAGTCATGGGAGGACTTTGGTAAGAACATAGAAAATAAATATCAAGACGGTGGCAAGATATTCTGGAGGTTGTTGAAGAAGCTCAGAAATGGAGGAAAGAGTGCTATAAAAGAAATTAGAGATGATAAAGGTGACATGAAAACAGGAGAAAAAGATATCCTTGAAGTATAGAGTAATTATTTTGAAAAACTGTGAAATTAACCAAGCAGTGATGACAGCACAGAGGTTAAAAAACACTCAACAGGCATAGAGTCAGGAATACATATCCATACTTGAAGTAAAAAAAGCCATCAAAGGATTGAAATGTGGAAAAGCAGCAGGAATAGATGATATTCGACCAGAAATGCTGAAGTATGGCGGTATAAAAGACTTAAAGTGGCTGCACTGCATAGTTCAGAAGGCCTGGACAGAGGGACGAATTCCAGATCATTGGAGTAGAGCTCTCATAGTACCCATATATAAAAAGGGAAATAAAACTGAATGTGAGAATTACAGAGGTATTTCCCTACTGAGTGTTCCTGGTAAGATTTATGCAAGATACTTGAGAAACAGTTGAGAAAAATTGTGGAAGAAAAGCTTGGTGAAGAACAAGCTGGATTCAGGCCATATAGAGGCTGTCAGGATCAGATCTTCACTTTACGACAAATAGTTGAGAAAGCATGGGAATATAACAAAGATCTGTGTTTAAGTTTTTTCGATCTGGAAAAAGTAAACGACAAGGTGCCAAGAGAGAAACTATTCAATATGCTACAGTTGTAAGATGTCAATGTGGCATTGTATCAAGCAATACTTAGTCTTTATTTGAGTTGTAAGTCAGCAGTTTGAATTGAAGTATGGGAAGATGGTTTAATGTTAAATCTGGTGTGAGACGAAATCTGGTGTGAGACATGGATGTATATTATCCCCTCTGTTATTCATTATCTATATGGATCACATTATGAAGGAAAGTGGTATTAAACATGATATCAAAATTGGAGATGTCAGTGTCATATCTTTGCTTTATGTGGATGATGCTATACTTTTAAATAAATCTGCTACAAGTCTGCAAGATTCCCTGACTAAATTGAATAACTGTTGTAATAGATATGGCATGAAGGTCAGCAATAAAAAGAGAAAGACAATGAAAATAGGCAGAATCGTTGAAACGACATGTTCGAAAGTATCATTGAAAAATATATTAGGGGCGGCGTCCCCTAATATACATACATACATTGCATGTAAGTATTTATTATGACATTGAATAACACTGTTTATAATAATAAATATATAACTCATGTCTTTATCAAACTTAAATTGAATTTGTTTGTTTGATGTCAGATAACACTGTTTTAGTCTAACATGAACATATAAAAATATGTTCATATAGGAATAAGAATGTTCTTATATGTGTAACATTCTTTTATTCCCCACTTTCCCATGAGAGCATTATATAATTTCTGTAAATGCACTTTCAAAGATTAAAAAATGCATGCAGAATACTTATACAATTTTTCTGATGTGAAAAATTAAAAGATTTAATAGTATGTAGAAACAACAGTCAAGGGGAAAATGATCACTTTACCATTCATAACCTGAAATTTATTATTATTACATGACACCTCCAGGGAGTCCAAAGACTCATCGAGGGAAGTCACCTACTCTACAACTCTCTACCTCCACCACTCACTAAACCAACCAACTACAAGGAACTGCAATTACAATCATCCTCTACACCAACCCCATCTACTGCCCACCACCACTGATATTTTCACAAACAATCACAAACATCCATGCCTACGGTGAGATTCGAACCCACAGCCTTTTGGTTGGAGAGTGGATGAGCTAACCACTCGGCCAACCAGGCTGGCATTTAAAATTTTATTTTAAAATTTAAAAATGCCATTCCATCAAATATCTTGGAACACTGATTACTCAATAATAAAATTAGTACAGAAATACAAGCTAGAATACATCTCCAAAAGATCTTATCATTCATAAACATTTTACAGAATTCTTTCAAGCAGAGTTAAAATAGAAATATACACAATCATTAAAACTATTGTTTTATATGAAACAGACCAAGATGCAAAAGCTTTGCAGATCTTTGAAAATAAAATCTTCTGGACCTGTAAGAGATAGCATAATAGTGAATGGAGAAGATATAACCAAGAATTACATTGATGAAATTAAGGCTTGCATACTGGACATGTGGAAAGAACGAGTGATGAGAGAATGGCTAAACAAGCATGCAAGATGAGGCTTGATGGAAAGTGATCCAGAGAAAGAATGTAGCAATACTGGGAGAATAACATCCAAAGAGACTTAACTGAGATTGGAATCAAGACATAAAAGAGTGGAAGAAGTTGGCACTTGCAGCAAAGACCCTTAGGGGTGAAGCAAACTGAAGAAAAATTAAATTAATTCTATGTGTAATATTAATTATCCTAGAAACTTTAAACATTGTTTTACACAATTTCAGCAAAAAATAAAATAAAATAAAATAAAAAATTATAATATAATAATAAACAATAAAATAATAATACACCAATTCCTGGTTATAGCATAAGGCACAAGTCCATCCATGTTATACTTACTTATTCCTCTTCACTCCATTAGGAGCATAGGGCCTTGACCACAGATCTCCACCTGACTCTGTTTTCTGCTTCTTTCTTTATCTGTGTCCAGGTCTTTCCAGTGTTTCTGAGGTCTTCTTCTATTCCTTTCTGCCAACTTATCTTTGGTCTATCTCTCTTCTTATTTACTTGTAGATTCCACTCTAATGATTGTTTCAGTTTGTCCTATTCAAGTGTTCTTAGTATGTCTTATCCATCTCCATTTTCTCTGAATGATGTCATATATTATTGATTTTTTTTAGTTTTTTTCCATAACTCTTTATTGGATATCTTTTCTGGCCATTTTATTTGTAGACATCTTCTTAAACATTTATTTACAAAGCTTTGCAGGTTTTGCTGATTGCTTTTGTTGTTGACCATGTTTCTGATGTATAGTGTAGAACTGATTTGATATTTGTATTAAGTAACCTGATTTTTAAGCCTATTTGCTTTGATCTCCATATTTTTCCTAACATGTTAAAATTTATTTGTGTTCTCTATATTAGGTTTTATATCTTCCTCAGCTACTCCCTGTTTATTTATTATTGATCCTAGGTAATTAAAGTTCTCCACGGTTTCTAAAATTTGACCATCCAGTACTACGAGGGTGGTCTGAAAAGTTCTTGGCCTCAACCATAGATGGCAACACTATCGACAAGATTTTTTTTTTTCTAAGTTGGTACATCTGTCATAAGCATCCATGTGAAATTGTAAGTCATTCTATCAAGTAGTTTGTTTTTTTGTCAACAGTCAGACAACACTTTTGCTGTCTGAAGCAAAAGTGTTGTCTGAACTCTGTTTTCTGCTTTATGGGCACTCTTCTCCTTTGCTTTCGACAATTAAGAAATGGGCTGCTGAGTTTAAATGTGGATGTACCAGCCATGAAGATGATCCACATGAAGGATGTCCAAAAAGTGTAACAACACCAGAAATCATTGATCAAGTGCACGATGTGGTATTGGATGACTGGCGAGTCAAAGTGCATGAAATTGCTGAGACTATAGGCATTTCAAAAGAACGTGTAGGATATATTTTGCATGAAAAATTGCAGATGAAAAACTTTGCACAAGAAGGGCGCCACACTTGCTCATAGCAGATCAAAAATGCACTCGCATGAAAATATCTTTGAAAAGTGCTTGGAGCGTTTTAAGAAAAACAAAACTGATTTTGTGCGTTGATTTATTACTATGGATGAGACTTGGAATCACCATTACACACCAGAATCCAAACAGCAGTCAAAACAGTGGACAGAAGCCAGTTGTTCAGTACCAAAGAAGACAAGGTCATGGCATCAGTGTTTGGGATGCTAAAGGCATTTTGTTTATTAATTATCTTTTAAAGGGTAAAACAATAACCAGGAAATATTATTCCGATCTTCTAACCAGACTAGACGAAAAAATTTGTGAGAAAAGGCCCAGTTTGCAGAAGAAAAAAATCATCTTTCATCAGGACAATGCACCTGCCCACAAAGGTGTTTTAGCAATGGGAAAATTATTAAGGGATCTGCACTATGAATTATTGGAACATCCACCCTATTCCCAAGATTTGGCTCCCTCTTACTTCTATCTCTTCCCAAAACTAAAACTCTTCCTCGCTGGTCAACATTTTTCTTTGAATCAAGAGGTGAAAGCAGCTGTAGAGGGGTATTTTGCAGATCTTACTGAGAACCACTATAGGGAAGGGATAATGGCACTGGAGCATAGCTGTAATAAATGTATTAGTCTTAAGGAAGATTATATTGAAAAATAAAAATAATTTTGAAATTATAAATTTGTTTTTTCATTATTAGGCCGAGAACCTCATATGTCTTCTTTTTGCTTATTATTTATTTTCATTATTTTCGTTTTTATTTTAGTTATTCTTACTCCAACAGTCAGGGCTTCTTCAATGAGTTTCATTGTTTTTGTCTTCATATGTTATTGTTGTACATGTACTAGTAAACGTACATCATCTGCAAAATCCAGGTCATGTAACTGTTCTATTAAATTCCACTGTATTCCCTCCCTTTGTGTTTTTCATGACATTTCTCATAACCCAATCTACAACTTTAAGAAATATTGTTGGGGAGAGAATGCAGCCTTGTCTAACTCTTGTTTTAATTTCAAACTTTTCTGAAAGCTCTCCATTGTGTATGATTTGTATTTTATCTTTTTCATAATTTTTTTTCACTATGTTGATAATTTTACATGGTGTATGATAATATGACATTAATTTCCATATTGTTTCTCTGTCAATACTGTCAAAAGCTTTTTTGAAATCAATAAAATTGATATAAAGATTTGATTGCCATTCTATTGACTGTTCTATTATTATTATTATTAGTGTTGCTATGTGATCTAAACATGACCTCTTGGCTCTAAATCCTGCTTGTGTTTCTCTTAGCTTTTGGTCTATTTCTTTTTTTTTTTCTTTTGTTCTTTCTAATATTATTCTTGTGTTTAATAATTATATTCTTCAATTACTGCAATCAGTTAAATCTCCTTTTTTTGGTATTTTGATCAGAAACACAATATTCCTATATTATTATTAAGAGACACCTCCAGGGAGTCAGAGACTCATCGAGGGAGACCACATATTACACACACCAGCTATCATACTTATTCTTGAATTCATTCACACTACTTGCACTCACATCTAATGGCAATCCATTCCAATCATACACCACCCTCTGAGGGAAAAATCTAGTCCTCACCCACTACTTGGCAGCATTCATTCTCAGCTTCCAAGGATGTCACTTTTCCTTTCCCCGCCCTCCATAAATTGAAAAATTCCATCAATTGAAATCCTGTATGACCCTTTCAGAAGTTTTTAAGTCTCAATCATATCACCCCTCTTTCTCCTGTTTGCTAGTTCTGAAGTCTACAAATTCTCAATCTGTCTTCATAATCATTATTCCATAATCCTGATATCATTTTTAACACTCTCCTTTGTACTCTCTTCAAATATATCAGAATCACAATGGAAACTAGGAGACCAGACCTGTGCACATTAGTCCAAGTGAAGTCTTATCAAGGCCTTGTAAAGAGGCAAAATAACATCCTTATCTTTACATGTGAACGTTGGTTCCAGCATTGCAATTATCTTTTGAGTTGTATTTGCAATCTTTGCGACATGACCCCTGAACTTCAACATCCTATCTATTAACACTCCAAGATCCCTAGCCTCATAGTCTGTCTAGCCTAATCCCACCAATATAATACAACATTGGATATCTAATCATGCTAAAGTGAATGACTTTACATTTACTGACATTGAACTGACATCCATTTTCCCATGCCCACAAGTCCAACCTATTCAAATCATTCTGCAGTACTGCATATCAGCAGCATTCCTAACTATCTTTGCATCATCAGCAAATAGCTATATGTCGCTTGTCAAATCCTTCCCAGATCCTTGTGGTACACCACTTGTCACCTTAAACCTTGCAGACTCAGATCCCCCATATACCACTTTTTGATATGTAAGTCAGCTAACCCCCTTATCCATGCTGATATTGTATAACCCAAACAAATTTTCTCCAATTTATGCAAAAGTCCACCATGCTGTATTCTATCAAAAGCCTTAGCAAAATCCAAAAGTATCATGGTGTATCCATTCCCCTTGTCAGGTTCAATGGTAACATTGTTGTAGAATGTGAGCAAGATGTTAAAACACGACCTTCCCTTAGTAAACTCATGTTGTTCCATATCCATAAATCTATATCTGTATATATTTAGATTTAAATCTAAATCTGTTAAATCTATATCTGCTTTTAATAGTTCATTTGGCATACCACCTATGCCAGTGTTAAATTGTGAATGAATACAATTCACTAAGGAATGTTTCATTCTAATTTGATAAGTTAAAACCCTTGAAAAGGATATGCTTGTATTTTAGTATAAGTTGTATATAGCCTGACAAATATTGGATACCATAATTAGTGTAAAACTTGTGAATATTCCCATGTAAAATACCTACAAAATTGTATGTTAGACAATGAATGTGTTATATACATATTTTCTGTTAGAATTGATATAAAAGAATTACTGTGTAAATTGCATATAACCAACTGAGATTATTAGGTCAAAGTATGTGGGCAAGACACCGGATTAGTATGTTGCCTCAAGCGGTCACGTGCGCATACGGCACATGGCGACCTAAGTTTTCGGGGAAGACGCTACGAAAAGGC
Source organism: Typopeltis vanoorti (assembly GCF_054136105.1). Classification (NCBI taxonomy): domain Eukaryota; kingdom Metazoa; phylum Arthropoda; class Arachnida; order Uropygi; family Thelyphonidae; genus Typopeltis; species Typopeltis vanoorti. The sequence goes on from NC_143561.1 coordinate 78,000,611, forward strand.
AAGACCCACGAGTGCAAAGGAATAACATGTCGGGTGAAAATTTAGAGTTACAAGGAGTCCGGTAGGGGGTTGATATAAAAGGGCTGGACCCCCCCCCCCCAAAAAAAGATACTTTTTGTCTGGAGTCTCTGTTCTCTCGGTGGCAAGTCAGCGGTGTCGGGTCATGATTAAGAGGGATCGTGGATTCCAAGCCCTACGATGAACGAATAGAGGATTCTCGAAGCAACGAGCAACTTCCAGAAAAGACAGTGGCCAGGTAGTGTGCCTTATGGATGCAGAATGACCTCATGCTAAGAATATTCTAGGCATAGATGATCGGTATGCAGACTCCATGAGGACCAACCTAAGCTGACAGGAATTTTAGCCTTAACATAGAGGGAAGAAAATGTTTGGAAGGAGAGGAAACCAAGAATCGAAAGGACAAGCATGAGGAATCCTCGAGTTCAGTATAGTAAACCTTTAATCAAGTAATGTGTGAGAGGAAGGTAATTGTAACTTAAGAATCATAGACCTTCATAAAGTTTTGAAACTCTATCTAAAATTAAGACAGAACTGTGATATTTTAATCGTAGTTGGTGAGCAATATGTGCTATGTATTATAATTGTACTTGTGTTGATTGCTAGCTATGTTTAACAGCTGTAGAGATGTCTTATCCAGACAGCTTGATTAACACCTAAAAGTCATTATTGGTTTTATAATGTAAGAATGCGAGCTTTGAATCTTTGAACATAATGTTTTTGAAGTATAAATTACTGTGTGATGTATATTGATTAATTTTACTTTGTAATCTACAAAGTAAAATTGTACTACTAGATTACTTTTTTTCTATTCTGTTCTTAATTCTGTAGGATGATCATTATGTTAACTAAACCTTTTGCTCTTATTAATTTGGTTGCCTGTGTCTAAGAATCTGATACACCACTCATAAATTATTCGGATCTAAGCGGGGAATAATTGTTAATTAAGACCACGACTGCAAACATGGTTGATTACAGAAGGTACTGATAACTTAGTATAGAAATAGATTAGATTAACCATATCTGAAGGTTCACTTCTTGAGTGAGAAGTTTTTTCAATCTAAGGGTTCTGGGTGGTGCAGCAGAACAAACAAATTTTCCCAGAACCTTAAGAGAAGTTAACTTCAGAAGCTTTGTTACCAAAAGGTTGGCTTAACCTTGAGACAATCCCTTTGTAGATCAGACTCACATGCATGTGATAATCTAAGGGGCTGAAGTATATAATAGTAAGACAAAGACAGACACATTAAAGGCGCTGTTGAGATAGGACAGATTATTCAAGAGATAGTTAAGTAAAGGAGTTAAGCCATATTAAGTAAATATTACCTACTACTACTAGAATGACATTATAACACCAGCTGATTTTCCATTTTTATATTTCACTTTTTAAAAAAAAATTTTTTTTTTTTTATTATTTCTTTGGTGTCTATTTTTAATATTCTTTCTTTTCTTTCTGGTATTTGAATTTGTTTTTCAGGTTTTTCTCTATTCATTATCTCTTTGAAGTATTCTACCCATCTTTCTATGTTCTTTTTATTATTGTTTATTTTATTTGCTTGTTTGTTTTTAAATACAGGGTGATTCAGAACTCTTGGGCCAATCTTTAAGGAGTGATAGAACACACCTAAACAAGCACTTTTCGCCATACAATGCATGGTCCGAACTCAAGCGGTGAAGCATTAGAGGGCACTTTCTAGTGAACACTTATAAACACTGGTTTTTGCAGTCATTATTTCTACCGTGGAGTGTAAAAAGGATGGATTCTTTCACAAATCAGGAGAAGGCTGACATGTATTTCATTTACGGAGCTGTGAACAATAATGTGAAGGAAGCCCGAAGACTGTACCGAGAGCGCTTTCCAACCAGACGTGTGCCTGATTGCAAAACCCTTCAGTGATTGCACCGGTATCTGTGTGAAATGAGCTCCTTTCTCAGCGGCATGCAAGGAGTGTGAGGACACCACGTGTTACAGAGGAAATTCTGCATAGGGTTGCAGATCGTCCTGAATGTAGCATGCGAGCAATTTCCCATGCCGTACGTGTGCCCCAATCGATGGTGTGGCGAGTTTGACGAGATGAACGATTACACCCCTACCACGCAGAGAGGATGCACGTCTTGACACCTGCAGATTACTGGCCTCGTGTGGATTTTGCACAGTGGTTCCTGCAACAGACTGCAGTGCAGCAGGACTTTGATGCACATATCTTATTCACTGACGAATGCGCCTTTACACGTGAGGGCATTTTTAATATCCACAATTATCATATGTGGGCGAACAGAAATCCGCACGCCACACTTCTTCATTCATACCACTGGCGTTTCTCCATAAATGTTTGGGCTGGAATCCTACATGACCATTTGATTGGCCCATACCTTCTGCCAGCACAACTGAATGGGAGAACGTACCTCATATTTTTACAAGAGGTCTTGCCAGAATTACTGAACTCTGTTCCAGCAAACGTTGAAACACGTATGGTGGTTCCAACACGATGGAGCGCCACCCCCATTTCAGTGTGGATGTGCAGAATGCTTTGGATGCAACATTTCCAGGACGATGGATTGGTTGGGGTGGTCCCATTGCTTGGCCGCCACGATTGCTTGATCTCTCATGCCTGGACTTTTTCCTATGGGCCATATGAAAAGCCTTATCTACGATAGCCCCATCGATTCCACTGAGGACCTTATTGTCAGGATTTCTATTGCCATTGCCGCTGTACGAGAAATGCCTGGTGTTTTTGCCAATGTACGCCAATCACTACGTCAAAGGTGTGAGGTCTACATTAATGTTGGCTGTCGCTCTTTTGAGCAGTTTCTGTAATTTGTTCAATAAATTTCTTTAATTTATGTTCTGCAATTGTTTCAAATCTCCTCTGTCATTCTTGTGTTTCTTCATTTTCTGACACAGTAGTTGCTAAACCCCTAGTGCTTCACCACTTGAGTTTGGACCATGCATTGTATGATGAAAAGTGCTTGTTTAGGTGTGTTCTATCACCTAAACAAGCTAAAGTTTGTTTAGGTGATAGAACTTAAAGTTTGGCCCAAGAGTTCTGAATCACCCTGTATAATCTGCTTTGCTTGCCTGTCACTGTTCTGTAATATTATATAATGTTTTATTATCACCTATATTAGCTGCAATTTCTGCCTCATTTAGTAGGTTTCAATAAACTCTCTCTTATCTTTTCTTGCATTTCTCTTAATCTCTTTATGTATTTCTTTATATTTTTCTTGTAAGCTGATGCTATTCTTATCTTCCATTATTTTTTTTTTCTTAATTTCCTTTCTTTCTTCAATTTTGAGTTTTGTGTGTAAAGATATCCATTCTTTGTCTTTTCTTCTATGCATTCCTAGTATTTTTTCTCTGGCTTCATGGTATATGTTTTTAATAGCTGTCCATATTTCTTCTATGTTTCTGAATTCTTCATGCTCATTCTATCTGGTCTGAGTAAGAACTTCATATATATTTTTAACCTCTACTACATATTTAGTTTCCATATTTTTTAGTGCATTCTGTTTTTGCCTATTACTTTGTGTTTATTAATCTTATTTTTCCAATTACTAAAAAATGGTCTGTATAAGCATCTACTCCTCTCACTGATCTCACATTCAAAAGATTCAAATAATAATAAACAATAAAATAATAATACAGCAATTCCTGGTTATAGCATAAGGCACAAGCCCATCCATGTTATAATGCCTACACAATACAAAAAGAGGTCAAGTTCCCATTCGTGATGTGTAATACCTACAGTCCACTCTCAATATCGTAACCACTGTAATAAACTCACTCACTATAATAAACTATCCTAAAATGCCCTAACTGCAGTCCCATAGGCACAATGCTATTCTGAAGGAAATGCAATATAGTAAACTATTCACTAAAACAAATTATTCCTTTGATTCCTATGAGCTCTCAATAGTGAGAGTTGACTGCAACATTGTTAATAGTTTATCCACTTTTTGAATCAGTGCAATATCACCAGTAACATTAGAAAACATTGGCATGACAGATAAATGCATGTATTTGTATATATATATAAATAAGATAACTCACAAAATATTTAAGTAACATCAAATAATTGATATTCTGAAACTCAAGAAACTATATTTTACACATGCAGAAGTTGTAAGTAGGAAGGCATTCTGACATCTGCATTATATAACCAGAGATCACTGTATTTATAATTAAGAGACAATTTAAATGTATTTAATTTTTCTTACTCTATTACTGGCAACAAAATGTGTAGCAATTCTGGCTTTGAATACATCTCTTCCTTGAAGTCTATAACCAGTCAAGGCAAGAAAAAGTCCAATTTTACCTGGAAGGCGTGGAAGAAAGTAACTTCCACCAACATCAGGAAAAAACCCTACACAATAAAAATAATTATTAATTAGTAAAAAAATTGGTATTAATAATGTTATCAATTAGTTATTATTAAATAATTAGCTGGCCTGGTTGGCTGAGTGGTTAGTGTATCCATTCTCCAGCCAAAAGGCCGCAGGTTCGAATCCCACCATTGGCATGGATGTTTGTGATTGTCTGTGGAAATACTAGTGGTGGTGGATGGTAGATGGCATTGGTGTAGTTGCGGTTAGTTGTAGTTTGTGGATTAAGTGGTGGAGACAGCTGTAGAGTAGGTGCCCTCCCTTGATGAGTCTGTGAAATCCCTGGAGGTGTCACGTAATAATAATAATAATTATTTGAGCATTTGCTCTGAAATTATGAAGCAAATTTATTTTCAGCAAAAAAAAATAACAAAAAATGTAATGCATTATCATTTAAATATAGGTACAAAGTCCAAAAACAAAGATGCTTGGAATAAAGGAATTTTACTTTAAAAATAAATAAATAATAATAATACTTGAGTTTGTTTATCAATTGAAAGCTTCATGGTTTTTATTTTATTCATATACTTTTTTTTGAGGGAGAAGGAGGGACATAACATATAAAAATAAAATATATATCTACTCTTTACTATAAAATGATAAGCTGAAATTGGAAACGGATGTGATGTTGGCTTGAAACGGATGTAGGCTGTAACGTTTTTTGTAACATTTTTGTCAAGTTATTTGAAACTCAGGGGGCTAACCTGAGTGTCGAGTCCTCAAAATTCAAGTCATTGGAATTCAAGGAGAACCGGCCTGCCAGTCCGGAACATGGAAGTGAGGGGTGGAGCCCCACCTGAAGACTTGACACTCAGGGGCTATCCTGAGTGTTGAGTCATCAAAATTAGAGTCATCAGAATTCAAGGAGAACTGGCCTACCAGTCCAGAACATGGGGGAGGGGACGACATAGGCATCAGGAGGCAGAGCCCCCCTAGTATTCATAATACTAAAATAAAAAAAAATAATAAAAGATTATAAATAGCTTTAGAAATGAAATCATGGAAAAAGTAACTTGTTGTAATTGTAACAAAACTAATAAAAATCAATCCTAGTGATGTATTTGAAAATTTCATTATCAAAGGTCAGCATTTATCCCTAAAAAAAGTTTGGAGGGCAGTAATAAATAGTACAGTGATTCACACAACAAACTAAGATTACATGGGAATCTTCCCAGAAATAATACCTAAGATTACATTGTAAACTGTATAATTAAATTATAAGTTTTCAAAGTCACCTAGTTTCACAATTAGGCCCAGAATGCCAAGTTTTTTTTTTGCACTGCTATATATTATGTTGATGTCTGTAATGGTCTTAACAAAAATAATCAAATTTAAAAAAAAAAAAATCATATTTTACATGATTTGTTTAAATCTTGAACCCTTTATTAAAGTACTCCAATTCAATTATATTGGTGGATGTGAAATGTTCGTTATTAATTTCATTTAAGCTTTTGATATTAATATCAAAACAGTAATAAGTAATACTGTTCTTGTTTTCAGTTATGGTACTATTGTTAGGCATGTTAGGTATTGTGTAAAATGCATAAGTATCTATATGAAATGGCATTTAAACCATGTCTGTCTGTTTGTCCTATAAGCAAGTTATTCTGTGATAACAACTGGATGGATTTTACTCTTTAATTTGATCTTGAATCCCGATGTATTCAAAATTCAAAGAGATGTAATAGAATCTGAGATTCAGGATATATATAAGATGTGGTTCAATGTTGGTTTCAATAAGCATACTTTTTATTGGCACAATGATTTTAAAAATCATTCCAATTCTTGCTTCACTGAACCAACTGCAGGGTCATAAAGGGACAAATCATGTCAAAATAACACGAGGATGGTCTGAAAAGTTCTCAGCCTCTACCATAGATGGCAACACTATTGGCAAGATTTTTTTTTTCTAAGTTGATACATCTGTCATAAGCATCCATGTGATGCTTATGACAGATTTTTGCAATAACTGGACCATTTTAAGTAAAATTATAGCTATAGTACTTCTGACAGAACAGCTCTATGTTCAGTTGTTGTAATAGTGATTAGTGTCAGTATGCAACACGGGTATGAAATGCACCTTTTTATGATTGTATAATCTTTATCTTTATTAGTTTTACAATAAAACTTACCTTTAATTTCAAAGGTCATATTTTGTATATCTTTATAAGACCAGAAAATCCTTTTAAAACAGCTGAGTGACATGCTAGAGCTGCAATGATGAATATGCATAAAGTTGAAAGCTGCTTTGCTTATTTAGCAGCCAAAAATTAAGAAGTTTAAGAAGTTCATTACATTTTTTTTAATACTGTCTGTCATTGTTTGTTCTATTTTTAAAAAGATTCTGATGTGGATTAAACCTATCAATGATTTTACAAAACAGATCTCTCACACACACACACATGCACACATCTGCACTGATCATGAAGTTTACTACATAAACTTCAACTATCACAAATGTTAAAGTAACTGAAATTGTTTTTAGTATCAAATAGATTTAATTTGACATGTTTTTTTTTTTTTAGATTTTCATATTTCACAAAGACTTTCTGTTTTCCTTACCAATAATAAAATGGTAATAAGTATTTCAATTATCCAGATAAAACAGATGCAAAATTAATTCTTCCTAGATGGATAAATCTGGAAGGAAGAATGAATATATTCCTGAATATACAAACTCAAGGAAAAGAGGGGCGCCTCTGTAGCTCAGTCGGTTTTAATGAAGCAATTTTGTTGTAAAGATCTAGGTTCGAATCCTGTCTATGATAAGAAGAACCTTTATCAAAGGCTTTCAATTAAATGTGAGTAAGCCAGTCTTATACAGTAGTGGAGGATTTCACCTTCCCAGAAACTTGGGGGGTTTCATCCCTTAAAAAGGCAAACTTGGCCCATGAACACATATTTGCAGACATAAAGCACTTGTCGAGTTTTTATTCCAGTTTAATTCACAACATGAAACTACTAAGAAAATAAATAATACATTTATTTAACTAGTCACACAGCTCCCAAAAAATGTCCACACATAATGGAAAATATTTGCACAAATAATTACACTATCATCCAGCACAATAGTATGGTAGCCAGAGCTATCTGTTCCAATGATACTGCTCTTACCACTGAACTCACCAATCTTTGGCACACTTTTTTTAGCCAATGGCTATAATCCTCTTCAAAATAAAGAAAATGCAAAATACCCTCACCCATCAAATTCCCTCCCTTCCCTAATACACAAGGCCACAACCTAACTATTATTATTTCATACATTCAAGGAACATCTGAAAAGATATCCAGAGTACTTAATAAATACCAGTTCCACATCTCATATCAAATGGCAACTCTCATCCATTCACCTTAAGGAAAAGTGCTCCCCTTTTTCACATCCAAGAGTATATGAAGTGTCTTGTCGTGAAGTGTCTGGTTTACTATGTATAGACAGGAAGATCTGATGACATATGCCTCAGAGAACAAATACATTCAGCACCAATGTTATGGCAAGTTGGGGCTAGCAGACAATGCCTTGGACACTTCTTCACACAGTATTAGATGGAAGAAAACAAAAGTGCTACACTACAGAGAAGTCATTACAAGTCAGAGAGACTGTTTTTGAAATCAATAGCAACTTTTAAACATCTGCAAACCTCATCAAATATCAATTTACCCCAAATCTGGGAGAGAGTCATTTTAAGATTAATACTTGGTAACTTCTCTGTATCCAACAATAGATGGTATCAATTAGGACTTTAGTTCTTGGTGTAATCCATTACAATTTTGAACTGTTTTCGCTTTTAAATAATTGTTGGCATACTATGACAAACTGTTTGTACTCTAAAGATGCTGGATAGAAAACCAGTGAAATATCAACAGCTAATTAAATAACTATATTATTTATTTCCTTATAAGTGTCTTGTGCTGCAGATTAAATCATAATAAAAACTCAACATGAACTGCAACACATAAACATTTCTACTCACCTGAAGGCATAAAATACCTACCCTTAGAGGGATACGGCAGAGGAATGGCAAGCCGAGTGCATTAAATTGTCTAAAATCCTTAATTTAGGGGGACTCAATATGTCTGGATGGAGAATTGTAAAGGAAGAAAGCTTTTTTAATTCATCTGCAAACTAGAACTTTCTTTTGGAATAAACTGCATTAAATACAATATTATCACTTCTGTCTCATTTTTTTTATTACTTGTTTATTTTCACAGCACCTCACTTTCAAAGTAGGAAGGGGTAATATTATCGTTACAATAATCCAGTTAGTTCCTCTCCAGTATATAATCTTCAGGTTATAATGCGATACTAATAACAGCTGAGGAATGACACAGATCAATATTTTCTTAGAGACAAAAGCTAAGTTAAGTCTCTGAGCAGATAAAAATATGGGAGCACATACATGCTTAATGTTTATAGGGATATCTCATATCAGTTCCACAATTCAAATCAATTTATTAACCATATTGTAATCTTAAAAAATGAGTACTAAATGGCAGGGAGAGTAATAATAGCATCATCATCATCATCACATTCCTGATAATATATATATCAGGATATATATATATATATATATCCTGAAAGGGGTGGACAGGATACTATGACAATTTTTTTTTTTAATTTTGTGTGCAAACTACAGAAAATGTATGAGCATATATATATACATGATTGAAAACATAAATTTAAAAGAATAGACATTAAAAAAAAAAGTAACATAAAAATGCCACCAGCATAAAATATTATGCAAAAACATAAAATGTCAAATTTCACTCATCCAGTGATTAATATACTTTAAAGCTGTTTCATTACTGACTGCGCGGTTAGCCTAGTGGCTTTGCGCTTCGCAACCATATGCCTGGGGAAGGAGTGTCCCAGGTTTGATTCCCGTTGTAGACGTGAGGAATTTGAGGATCTTCCTCAGGCATAGCCAAGTTAGCCGGTCTTGGGCGTGGTCAGTAGGGTTTTTTCCGCCAGTTTATCTGGCGTTTTTCATCCCGCAAGCAGGCAAACTGGCCCTGTGAACATACGCCTCTACAGTCAAAAAAATATATCCCCCCCCAGCGGCAGACCAGGCGACGGGTCGGTTGGGAGTAGTACTAACAAGAAGTCGCATCTAAGTAACATGCGGACCCTGCATAGGAAGCGGGAATAACGTGTAGAAGAAGAAAGCTGTTTCATTACAATGCATTAAATCTTCTCATATACATTTATTATTAATGTCCATTAGGTAGCATTGCAGAAGATGTTCCATGGTTTGTATTTCACCACATGAGCAGCTGTCATTGTCTGTGTAGTCCCTGTCCATATTCTTCTTTGATCTGCCCATTCCAGAACAAAGTCTATTTAATCTCTTCCATCTTTGTCAGTTTAGATATAAGCCGAGAGGAAGAGATTCGTTTAAGTTCAGAGCCTCAGGAGATTGTTCTTGTCACACTGTTGACCTTGTAAAGTTTATGGAATCAACAAATGGTTCCATTGAATAAATAAAACTTTCCCTTGATCTTAGCCTCATATGTACTGCAACACGTCCATACAAAGGATGCCGTTCATCATTTAGTTTTTGTTTCTGCTCATATCTACTCTGTGTTGTCCTTCTGATGCGAGGAGGTGCAATACCAGACTAAGTATAGATGGTCAATTTTTGTAGGCTTAAGGCAGCCAGTAATGTGCCAACATGTTTAATTAAGAACCCTGTCAATAATTTTGACATGCGATGATCTTTCATAAAAACAGGGCTAGCATACTCGGCTGTTGAAAAGCAAAGTGTCTGTGCAGAGATGTGCAGTACTTGTGGATTTGCACCCCACTGAAATGATATTAATCGGCACAGAATATCATTATATGTTTAAGTTTTAGCTGCTGTCTTCTCTATGTGTCGCTTATAATTTAAGGACCTATCTTATGCAGGGGTTCCTAACCATATGCCCACGGGTACCATGGCACCCATCGACCAATTTGTGTGTGCCTGCTGCTGTTCAACCGTGTGTCGTATAGTTTGAAATAATCACGCAACAATTCATGGCATGCTATATGACGTATGCGTTAATGACACATGACGAGTATTAAATGCATACAATGTAAAGTAGATGTGCATTCGAAGTTGTTCATTCCAGTTTAAGAACTGGAATATCATCATATTCTCCTAATTACGAAGCACTGGCCAATGAAATGCAATGCCAAAGATCACACTAACTTATATATATATATATATTTAAATTTTTATATAATGTAAACTTTGTATGTATTCATTTAACAAACGAATTCAAAAAATTTGCTTGAAAAAATAGATGGTGCCCGTCGTCCTACCGGTATTTTAGAATGTGCTCTAGGAAACAAAAAGGTTGGGAACACCTGATCTAGTGTAACACCTAGGTAAGTTGGATTTGGATAATTGACCAATTTCACACCATTCCATTCTATATTCAACTCTCTTCTCACCTCTCTATTATTGAGATGGAAAAGACACATTTGGGTTTTACTGGGATTTGGTTTCAGTTGGTTTTCCTTATAGTAAACTAAGGGCTTCTAGTTCTTGTGTGAGCTGCTTCTCAATGTTATGAAAGGATTTTGCTTGATGAGCTGTTGCCTGGTCATCTGCTCATAAGAAGGTTCTTGAGTGTGGGTTTATAGGTTGTCGTTAGTATATATATATATATGTGTGTGTGTGTGCGTATGTTGAAGGGGAGGGGGGAAGCACACTTCCCTGGGATAGACTATTTTTCTGGATGTGCCATCTGCTCTTTTTTTCCTTGAAAATCAACAAAGTATCTCCTGCTAAACAGCAATGACCTAACCTAAATAACTCCACTAACTGATAGCTGTTTGTCATGCTGTAAATTTTGACTATAATTCTTGTAAGATTTAGTGTGTCATATGCTGCTGTCATATCTATAAATACAGCTCCTGTTGCTAACCTCCTTTCAAAGCCATCCTCAATAAGCTGTGTTAAGTTTAATACTTGTCCAGTGCATGATCTTCCTGGTCTAAATCCTGTCTGCTCTTATATCAGAACTTTCTCTATTTCTCGACTTTATCTGTTCAAAATTAACCTCTCATACAGCTTCAGCACATTGCACATAGGAGAGCAATAGGCCTGTAGCTCTTTGGATCTTCAGCAGGTTTACTTGGTTTCTTCTTCATGTGGCTTCCTCAGTGAGAGGGTGCAGCACCATGTCCTTCCAGTTTTCTCTGTTGGTGGCTTTCCTTTTTGTTTCTGCGTAGCCATGTGATCCTGTCCATGATCTTATATCTTTAAGCCATGTCCTTTGTTTTTTGCCTCTTGATCCTTTTCCCATAATTACTTGGTTTCAGGAGAGGTATTACTTTCATTTTCCTTCATATGCTGGGTATTTTAGCAAATTTCCAACAAAAGTTGAAAAATTCTAACAACCACTTTGTTGCCTTTTCTCCCAGATTCCTTAGAGTCTCATTTCTAACATCATCTATACCAGTGGCTTTTCTAGGTCCTCTTTAGTAAATGGCTTTGAAGAGATTAGTTTCTGAATCCCTAACTTTTTTAATGTAATCTTGTCTAGGTATTTTTTCTTCAGTATTCGGTTTACCATTCAGAGATAGCCGAGTTGCAATTTGGTTTGCATTTATATTAACTACAGTTGCTGCTGTTGTGAGGGTACCAGATAATTTTTTGAGTAAGAGCCAGGCTTTCCTGCTACTGTGTTTCATATCTAAGCTTTTAATTTTCTCTGCCCATTGTCGACTTCTTTTTTTCAGACAGTGCTGCTATAAGTTCCTCTCCTGCGTCAATTGCTTCTAATGAAGCAATTGACGCAGACTGTCTAATAGCTTTGGCAAACTTCCCATAATTTTCTGGTCTAGACAAAATGTTGGACAAATTTATGTCTAATTCTCTTGAGAACTGTTCCCAATTAGCTTTTTTAAAATTAAGCATCTTCTAAGTGGGATCCCCTTAGGTCAGACTAGTGGGAAGACTTGCAGCATTATTGGTCTATGTTGTGAACTTAGAATTGGCACAAGTAGCTGTTTATTGCACAGATTAGCTATTCTATTACTAATAAACCCAAGGTCTGGGTTATATCCTCTTTTCCATCTTCCACTGTTAAATGATGATGGCTGTTTAGGATTGTGTATAAGACTCATTTGTTTATTTCCAGCCCACTGTTCGACTAACTCTCCGTCCCGATTTGTTTCACTATACCCCACTGTGTGCTATGACTATTGAAGTCACCTATAACAATAGCAGATTTCCTTTGTGTCAAATACGGGGACATTTTAAAAACAAAGGTTATACTAGGCGGTTTATATATTGAGAAGACACTGATGTTACCCAGATCTATTCCAAGAGTTTCTATGTTGTTTTGGTTTGTGGTTAGGCAGCCTGTGACCTGGAGCTTCTGCCAAGTGAAAATAGCACTTACATATTTTTCATGTGGTGTTTTTTTTTTTTTATGAGTTTCATACCAGCAATTTTGGGTCTGGCTTGTTGAGGTCCTTTGTGTGTCCTGTAGACATAAAATGTTTTTGTTCTTTACACATTTTTGTAATATGGTCTTCTTTTACAGAGGAAAGGCCCTCTATATTGTGTGAGGATTGACAGGGTCGGTTCCCATAAGGGCTGTTGAATTTTAGTCATTGTGTCTCTGATATAGAGGATGCTAATAGCACTATAAAACTACAGAAAAACTGTAGAAGACTGTACTGTACTATACTATAGTACTATGACAGCATTACACAGTGAATATTACTCCACTAGCCTGCAGGTTTGAATCTCACCAAGAGCATGAGTTTGTGACTGTCTTTAGGTGGGAGACCAATTTCACTATGCAGTGTGAGACCATTGCTCTGCTTAGTGGCATGAAGTGGTTTGAAAAAGTTCCATATTTGGTCTATAAATTAAGTACTATGTAAAAAATAAATAAAAATACAAAAATTATATTAAAAAAACCATGCAAAGTTCACATCATTACTAACTTCCTACATACGATTTTGTTTGTAGGAAGTTAGTAATGTTGTCCATTACTAACATTGGTCTTCTAAGGCAACTGCATTTAAACCACCTACATGTTGATCTTTTACCTGACATCAAAGATCTATTTTACTAACATTTCCTCTCCCATTCACTTAACTGACTAATACCACCTTAGATTAGCTTAGCTCACACATTGTTGATGCACCTTCAGGTTCTTTCTTAATCTTCATTTTTAATATGTAACTACCACTGATGCAATCTGTTCACTTATCTCATTTTTCTCAGAACTTTCATGTCTAAGATCACAATTCTATGACCTGATTTGAACAGAGTCCTCTATACTGCTACTTTAATTTTCTGCTAATTATCTCTTATTTCATATAAATTTATTGAAATAATTCCCCACACCAGTTCTGATTCTACTGTCTATCATAATCATTGTGACAAACAGAAATCCAATATTGTCAGATTTTATATTTTGGTCTTTTAAACCACTTTTAAACTGCATCAATCCACTATATCTTAATATTCTGTTGGGTCTCCTTCCTGTCACCCTGGCATTAAACATTAAATTAAGATATAGTGTTAGCATGTTTTGCTAACCATTCCTCTCCCATTCTGTTTAAGTCAGAACATCAGATTAGCTCTGCCTGGATATTATTAAATACTCATAATGTCAAGTTCCTTTCCAATATCTTCATTTGTAATATGATTCTGCTATTGATATTATTTCTTCACTCTTAATCTGCAGTCTATGATCAACTGGTTTATTTCTAGCTCTTGGATCAATGAGTTAAAATAGGTTTGAACACCATCTTGTATACATTTAGTTTAGTGTTTTGGCTAATTTCTCTCATATTCCATATAAATTAAACTAGCACTCCACCATAACAGATTTGTTTATTTTGTTTACTTTCATATTTAATTTTGCCATCTGCACTAAGAATTGTGCATAAATAGCAGATATCTTTTACTTGCCCTATTAGGCCTCCAAATTCAGAATATAGTTGGTGTTTTCAATGTTCTTGCCTATTTTCAGAATCTTTGTCGTTTTACTGCTATATTTCATACCAAATTTGTTACAGCAGTTAAATCAGTTTAGTTAGAACCCTGAAATCTTGTACTGTATTTATTTAGCAGTATATCTGAACTGAATGCCTGCTGATTTTACATCAAACCATTCTAACTGATGACCAACAACTCAATTACATTTTAAGTATTGTTCGACATAATGTCCTGTTTGCACCACTATATTTATACAAGGCATCCCACCATTGATATGTACCCTCATAGACTTCGAATGTGCATGAAAGCAAAAGGGGGACATTTCTGAACATTGAGTGCTACTATATGAACATTATACATGTAGCTTGTATGTACTGAATGCTGTAAATGATTTACTGATAGATTAAAGGTTTATGTGCTGCTCAAGTTGTAACAGTATTTATGGCTAGACTAGGTATTTGTACCATAGATGGGCTAAGGATTTTTTTTTATTTTTTATTAATATTATATATTTTTATCTTTTACAAAATTAATTTATGTATTTATTTTTTTTTGTTTGCAAAGAACTTTCAATGTCTCATTTTTTTCCAGAGCTGCCTTTTTAACTTCTTGAATCCACTATTTAAAGTTCTGATTTTTCTAATCGTGGAGGCAACTTCACTATGTACCTCTTTACCTAAATCACTGATTGTTTTCTTTAGATTTTTCCAATAAGTCCACAAGGTTTAGTTCTTTTTTCAGATTGTTTCAATTTTTCTCCAAATAATATTTGCATACTTGAGTCTACAGTTCACCCCTGAAGTTGCTTGGCATCAGTTCTTAAAATTTTTTATATATATTTTTCTTTTGATGTGATCTTCATTTTAATCTTGCTCAAAACTAAATGGTGATCACTTCCTATTTTAAATCCCCTGTATACTCTTTTATCATGAATTTTTTTAAAACTTTTCAAGTAAAAAAAAAAAAAAAAAAAAAAAACATACAGAAATAAAATAGATGTTAAATCAGAATTAAGGAATTAAGGATAAACTGACTTATTTTATTCCTAATGCACAAAGTTATGTGATGCCAAAGAGCATCATCATTCACATTAGTTCTTATCTTATTTAACAATTCACAAATCCATAAAATATAAGATGCAACGATTGAATAAACAGTGAAAGTGAATTTCTTTATTTTTACTAGAAGTATATAAAATTCAGCAAACCATGCATGCATGCACACACACACATTTTTTGTGGCAAAAGTTACAAATTTCCTAAGGACGCAGTTAAGAAATTAATGTACAATGCTTACATAAAACTATGGGTACAATGTCGTACCATGCTTAGCACTAAATGATTCAGAAGTTCTTGATGCAAACCGACCCACTCCTCCTTCAGCGCAAGGATAAGGCCTTGTTTGTATTCTGGAATTTCAAGCAGCAGTACATCCCCATATTGCATTCCAAACATATTCTATGGGGGTTGGAATTTGGGTAATGTGATGGCCAACTCGATTCAATTAATATCCTCACTCTCCAGAAGTATCTCCATGGCTCGTGTACAACGTGGTGTGGCACTACCATCCATAATCCATAATTGTTCTGTGGTGCTTGAACATGACGTTGAAGAACTTTGTTGCAATATCATTCACCAGTGGCAGCCCTCCCCCCTTTTTTTTTTTGGCACTCGCAGCTCCGTGTGTTTATCCCTTTCAAGAACATTTCACGATGTTAAACAGTAAAATTTTCACACTACATCAATTGTCATCTAGAATCGGAGGAAAGACTAAAATAACTCTCACCTGTAAAGAGAACATTAGCCCATTGGTGTCGTCCAATTTTTATGGATACACACGCACAACAGAAAATGTGCTCTACAATAAGGTCTGGATAAAGGGATACAGATAACATTCCTTCAGGAATATAGGCCTACTTGTTGCAAACATCTTGTCATAGTTTGTTGAAATATCTGCTTAATTATGCTCAAATGGAGTTGACTTGAAAAACTGACCGGCCATGGTGCATCGATTATATTTTGCTGTTATAACCAAAAATATCTCTTCGTGCTCTGTGGTAGAGTGAGGGCGACCTCTTAGCAAATGTCTGGAACACAATGCCAAACTCTCTGGCAATATCAGTAATTCTGCAGCTTTCTTCAAGTTTCCAATAATTCTTCCCTGCATGAAATCATCTAGATGATGTCTTTGAGACATCAAGACATCCAAGTTTGCAACTTTATTCCTTCACAAAAACAGCTTTCTTCAAACACAATTCACTTAGCGCCGCCTTATATCCTGTTGAGTGCTACCACATGACCCTTTGCATCTGATTCAAAAATTTGAATGTGTACCTGCTTTCTATCCGAAATCATCAGTTATACAAATTGCTAAAAGTTGTAATCTTCCGAAATAGTGTTCGTCCTTAGGTTTTGGACACCAGTGTATACATGATGGACCACAAAAAATTATGCTGAAGAAACTTCCTAACTATATAGGTTGAAAAATGCTGTTCAAAAGGTTTATTCGCATACATTTTAATAAATTTTGTTTAATCCTTTATCCAAATATAAGCAAACAAAGTTTGCGCCTGAAAATATCTTCAGGACTGAGATAAGGTGGTACATCCCTTGGCAACTCGTAGCAAAGGTGGGCCAAGCTCTCATCACTCCTTGTTTCAGTATATTGAGGTCTCGTCAGTGGGAGGCAGATTCAGAGTGGTGATATTAAGGCAGAAGCAATGGAGAGGTCATATTTACCTATATGAGAGTTGTCAACCGGTGTATCACCTTATTATTAAATTACTCTGGATTTAGAGAAAGATGTTGGAAGTTTATTTTGCACTTGGATAGACTATAATAAATTTAGTTTAATCCTTTATCCAAGTAATATCTAAGTATCTCCCATAATGCAAATATGGGAGATACTGAGACAAGGAGTGATGAGAGCTTGGTCCACCTTTGCTATGAGTTGCACCACCTTACTTCAGTCCTGAAGATATTTTCAGGCACAAAATTTGTTTGCTTACACTTGGATAAAGGATTAAACTAAATTTATTATAGTCTAACCAAGTGCAAAATAAACTTCCAACATCTTTCTTTAAATCCAGAGTAATTTAATAATAAGGTGGTACACCGGTGGGCAACTCATATAGGTAAATATGACCTCTTCATTGTTTCTGCCTTAGTATCACCACTCTGAGTCTGCCTCCCACTGACGAGACCACAATAAAGGTCGAAACCGGTCTGGATAGTGGCCCTTCCCTTAATGCATAGCAGTATACATGTCCACAAGGAGATGTGCTTTGCATTATGGGAGATACTGAGACAAGGAGTGATGAGAGCCTGGTCCACCTTTGCTATGAGTTGCCCCACCTTACCTCAGTCCTGAAGATATTTTTAGGCGCAAGCTTTGTTTGCTTACACTTGGAGAGGATTAAACTCAATTTATTATAGTCTAACCAAGTGCAAAATAAACTTCCATCACATCAATTTTGTTTGTTACATTACAGGTATAAAAATTATGGTAAAAAATTGGTTAGTAGAAGCTAGATAATTTAAGCAATATTATTTAATGTTTCTATATATTTTTTCCCTTTTACATACCAATTGCAGTCTCAGGCATTGAACATAACGTTTTTTCTGTTGCAACCCTAAATGAACCATGTACAGAAATTCCAACACCCTGAAATGTTGTTAACAATGTTAAAATTTTCTTCACTATAACAAATAAAATTCTTAGTAAACAAATCAATAGTGCCAATTAGTATAATTAATACTGCTGATCTTGCTATAAACAATAGCAAAAATTCAACAGTATTAAACATAAGCAATGAAAATAAAAGTAGGTAAATCAAAATTAATATGAAGGATCACCTTTTGGCCTGATTTGCTTTGCTGCATGCATTGCACCTCCACTTTTTGATCTTACAATGCATGGACTTAATCACATTTCGTCATGGATGTTTGACAGACTAGAGTGGAAAAGGATTTTTCAATGTCCAGTGTAAGACCACTATACTACTTATCGGAAACTTGAAAAATTGTAAAAGTTCCATATTTTGTCTGTATGGTATATTACTGGAAAAATCTACTCCCATACTTGTTCTATAGTTTTACAACTTTTCTGAGTGGAATTGGCATAAATAAATAAATAACATAGCTGAAAAAGCATTATAAGAAAATCTAGTATTATAAGCAGGATTACATCTTATAATGGAAAGAAAAGAAGTTCATGGGCTCTGATTTTACTAAAGGGAAGAGTCTACCTTTCTGTAAATTTACTTTAAGTATCATTATTTTATTTATTTATTAATTTGAATGTGAATCTTACCTACAAAAGGATGAAAGTTTATAGTATATTTCAGACTATATATGGGGCTCTAGAGACCAAATGCAAAAACTTTTCAAGCCTCCAATCAGCAGGATAGCATTCTCACACTATGCGATGAAATCCCACCACCTAAAGATATTCACAAACATCCACAGACATGGTGACAATTCATTGTGAATTGTGAATATGCTTTCTGCCCAGTTAATCATCCTAACTCAATTATCTACCAATAATGACATTAACATAAATAAAACATAGATATAAACAAAAGTAACAAAGTTTTAGTAAAAACATAGAAAATAAATATCAGGAAGGTGGTAAAATATTCTGGAGACTATTGAAAAAGCTCAGAAATGGAGGAAAGAGTACTGTAAAAGGTACATCAGAGATTTTATTTATTAGTATGGGGTTCACATCCCATTCCTCCACTGCCCCTAAAATTAGTTGAGCCCACTTAATGAGGGATTACGTATGTATTTTATGACTGTAGACACGTATGTTCATGGGCTGGTTTGCCTGTTCTGGCAAAAAACTCAAGTTTCCAGGTGAAAAAATCCACTCACCTTAAGTCAAAAGTGACCAGATAAAGGTTCCTCATGTCTTGGACAGGAAAATGACCCCAGGTCTTTGTCTATACTGACTGAGCTACAGAGGCTCTACATCAGAGATGATCAAGGTAACATGAAAACCGAAGATAAAGATATTTTATACCATGTCTGAAGTAATTGCTTTTAAAGATTTCTAAATGAAACAAGCAGTGGGAGCATGGTGGAAGAAGACACATAAAAGGAATGCTACCAGGAGGAATTTATATATATCAATACTTGAAGTAGAAAAAAAGACAACAACAACAACAACCTGAAACATGGAAAGGCAGCTGAAGTAGATGATATTCATCCAGAAAGCTCAAATATAGAGGCATAAAATTTTTACAGTGACTACACTACATAATTCAGAAGGCCTGGTCAGGAGTAATTCCAGATGATTGGAATAGAGCTGTCATGGTACCCTATCTATAAAAAGGGAAATAAAACTGAATGTGAAAATTTACAGAAGAATTTCTTTATTTGGTGTTCCTGGTGAGATTTATGCATGTATACCTAAGAAAAAAAAAGTTAAGAAAGAAAAATTGTGGAAGGGAAGTTTGTTGAAGAACAAGTTGGGTTCAGGCCTGGAGGTTAAGATCAGATTTTCAGTTTAAGACAAGTATTTGAGAAATCATGGGAAACAAGGATCTATATTTAAGTTTTGTAGATCCTGAAAAGGCATATGACAAGGTGTCAAGAGAAAAGCTGTTCAAAATCATAAATGTCATAATGCCATAATCTATACAGAATTAAATGGAGAGATACTATTGTCCTATTCAGAAGAAAACATAAATGAGAATTTTTTTGAAACACTTCTCCCAATTTCAACAGGTACAGTTGCATCAAATTATCAAGTGAGCTTAATGACCCAAGTTACTTACAATTTAAGTTACACACTATATATTGCATTTATTACACATAATAAATGCTAGCAGATGAAGAATAATTGTTATGGGAGATTTTAACTATAGCAGTATAAGCTGGGAAGAGGAAAATGCATGTAGTAATAAGGAAACGGAATTTCTAGAATTCTTGAGGGAGACAAATGTCTTAGGCAACATTTAATAGAGGGTATAAGAGGTTCAAGAGTTTTGGATTTAGTCTTAGCATCAGAAGAGCTGATAATAACTGAGATGACATCTCTTCCCCCCCCCCCCCCCAGTTGGAGAGAGTGACCATGTGGTTTTGACTTGGAAGATGAGTAGACATGCAGGAGTATCAAAGAAAAGGGAATGTATGTGAAATTATAAGGTGGGTGATTATAACAGTCTTAGATATCAACTTGGGACAGTTCCATGGAGGGAGGAATTGAAAGGGCGAGATATCATTAGTGCTTGTGAAATTGTAAAGGAATATTTGTTAGCAGCAATAGTAAGCTGTATTCCATGAGTGAAGAAGAGAACACAATTTGGTGTAAAGTGGATGACAAACAATATCAAACAGGAACTGTAGGTGAAAAAGAGATTATGGAAGAGATATAAGGAGAGGGGTGGAGAGCAGATGCACGAGGAATATAAGACTCAGGCCAGGAGAGTGACTAGTATAGTGAGGAAGGCAAAACTGGAATATGAGAAGAGATTGGCATTAAGATCCAAAGAAAATCCTAGGGAATTTTTTAGCTATGTGGCCAGTAGGAGGAGAAATGATTATAATAAACAGAATGATATTGTGGGATAAAAATGGGAATAGAGTGACTGATGCAGAGGACATAGTGGAGTTGTTCGATGAACACTTTATTGGAGTATTTCATCTGGAGAAATAGGTTTTAATACTAGAGGGATAGGGCAAGTTCGAGGTTTAGAGGCAAAAGAAGAGTATATTCCAAATACTGAGTGCTCTGGATGTCAGTAAAGCACTGGATGGTATTTCACCACGGGTTTTGAGAGAATGTGCTAAAGAACTGACAATTCCATTGACCTGGCTTTTCAATGAAAGTCTGACTATGGGAAAGGTACCCAGGGAATAGAAGGAAGGTAAGATAGTGCCATTGCATAAGGGCAGTAGCAGACTGGAAGTGTCTAATTATAGGCCAGTTTGTGTGTCATCAGTACTTGTTAAGGTCTTGGAGAAATTAGTGAGGGACCATATACAGCATTGGGCAGATGAGGGTAATGTTATCTGTGAGAATCAACATGGATTTGTTAAGGGGGTGCTCTTGCTTTAGTAATATGATTGCCTTTTATAATAAAATGACAAGAGCAGTTGATGAGGGAAAGGCACATGCTGCCATTTCTTTGGATTTTGCAAAGGCATTTGATAGGGTACCACACGATAAGCTGATACATAAGTTGCAGCATATGGGTTTAGATGTCGGGTTAGTCGACTGGATTCAGGTTTGGCTGTCTGATAGGTATCAGAGAGTTGTGTATGGTGGGGCAATATCAAAGAAGCAGAAGGTTACAAGTGGAGTTCCACAGCGCTCAGTATTGAGACCTGTATTGTTTAACCTTTATATCAATGACATTGTCAATGGATTGCAAGGGGATATTCAGTTGTTTGCAGATGATGTGAAGCTAGGCAGGGTTATTAGTAATAGTGCAGATGTAGCAGCCCTTCAAGAGGATTTGAATAAACTGGACAGATGGGCAAATGAATGGAGGTTCGGTTTAATGTAGCAAAATGTAAAGTCTTGAGGTTTGGGATACATCCCAAAATGGGAGGCTGCATACTCAATTGGAGGAGCTGTATTGGAGGAAGTAGGGGAGACAAGAGATCTTGGAGTGATGATTGATAGAAAACTGAAATTCAGGGAGCATATTGAAAAGGTAGTGAAGGTAACCCAGAGGATTGCTGCAATACTGAGAATGATGCTGACCTGCAGAGACAGAAGAGTTATCATTCTGCTGTATAAGACTCTGATCAGAACACACTTAGACTTGTTCTGAAATTTGGTCCCCAGGATTTGAAGTGGATAAATTAACTGTGGAACAAAGATGGTTTCAGGACTGCACAATGTTAGTTATGAGGATCGACTGAGGGAATATGGACTGCAGAATTTGTGGATAGAAGGAGAGGATATATGATCAAGACTTTTAACTGTTGAGAGCCAGTTACAGGGTTGACACTGGGGAGTTCTTTCACTTGGTGGAACAGAGGGAAGGAGCGATGACAAGGGACATCCCTGGAAGCTACGAAAGGAAGCTGTGAACAAGAGGGTGAGGAGTGGTTTCTTTGTGTGGATGGTGGTTGAACCGTGGAATGCATTGCCTGATAAGAGTGGTGAGAGCAAAAATGGTCAATGAGTTCAAGGAGTGGTATGATAGACTTTGTGTTTCCTAGGAAGGTTGACTCCATGACTCTTGACTCCATGGAGGCCGGAATAATAATAATAATAATTTGAATACCGTGCCTTTAAAGTTTTTGAAAGTGTTTAAACTGGTTTATTAAATTTAGCTTTATAGTAGGCTGTATTAAAAAGGCACTTCATATGTTCAAACATTTGAGAATCCATCTTTCTTTGAAGATGTGTTTCACAGGTGATTTCTGGCAAAGTAATGTTTATGCAATGCGCTCATAGCAGAATCAGTTGAATTCCTTGGGCCATTTTCTTAGATCACATTATTAATACAGTAGTGAACAAATGAATCTGAACAAGCTGAATTTTTGTCAAGTTTTTGGTTTTGGTTTGATTTTTATTTCAGATCACAATCATTTTTGTTTTGGTTTTGGCTTACCATTTTTGGTTTTGGTTTAAGTTCACTATTTTGGTTGAGCACTTATTGTTTTAACTGTCTCGTACGATGTTCATTAATAGTGCTGTACATTTTTAATAGTGTAAACAAGTTGACATTCATAGTGTTTTTATTCATTTTGGTAGCTATAAAATGGATACATCTCAAGAAAGCATTCAAAAATATGTCAGCACACACAGCCATGACTCAAAGACAAATTACAAGTGAGTGTGGTGTTAGTTTGGGTACTGTTAATGTGACTTTAAAGAGGTTTAAGGAGACAGGTACCTTTCTCTTGACAGAAAAGGAAAATGTGAACAAAAAAAGGAAAACTACACTTACTTAAGATCGTTTACTAGTTAAGAAAAGCAAAAGGAATCCAAGACTGTCTGCTGTAGACTTAAACAGAGACTTGGCAGCTAGTGGGATTAATGTTTCTGACATGACAGTTCATCAAAGATTGTTGTAAGCAGGGAGGCCTGTGCACAGAAAAAGAAACAACCGTTGACGAAGGCTATGCAGAAAAAGATCCAGTGGCCAAAAGTGTACAAAGATTGGACTGTTAAGAAGTGGAAGAAAGTCATATTCTCGGATGAGAGCCATTTCTTTGTCCAAGGAGAGCGAATACCCTATGTTTGCAAATCAATGGCTGAAAAGACTTCTACCACACACCTTCAGCTCCTAAGTACCCTGCTAAAAAAAATGTTCTGAGTTGTTTTACACACGATGGCCCAGGATCACTTGTGCCTGTCGATTGTATGCTGAAAAAGTGACCAATACATAAAAATATTGGAGGAAAGAGTGATCTCACAGATCCAGAAAAACAAATAACTCATTTTCCAAAAGGGTCTTGCTCCATGCCACACTTCAAAAAAGTGGAAGAGTTCCTCAAAAATCACAACATCCAATTGCTTCAGTGGCTAGATAATACTCCTGACATTAACTCAATAAAAAATTTGTGGGCCATATTGAAAAAGAGACTTGGAAAATTAAATTGTGACACAAAGGATAACTTAATACAATCCATTATAAAAATATGATTTTGAGATGTAAAAATATGAAAAATGTGTTTTATATTGGTTGAGTCCATGTCTAAGTGAATTAATGAACTTACTAGGAGCACATATAAATTATTAGGGTAAAGTTTGAGTTTTATTTTTGTACTTATTTTCTTGCAAAATTAAAATTTTTATTTAAAATGTGAATGTTCAGATTAATTTGTTCGCTACTATGTCATATTAATAAAGTGTTCCAGTCTTCAACTCATCTTTACAAGATAACCGTGTTCCTTAAATAATAGTATTAAAAAGCTTTTCATCATGTAAAATGTTCAAGTATATAATTATGCTAAGCTAATTCATGTGAAAATAAGCTTATACTATTACTACATTACAAATGTATGCTTAAGGGTCAAAGAGGGTTAAAGAATAAGAATATAAATTTGTCTTATTTTGTATTACAGTTGGCAGTGAAGCAAATGAAAATTTGCTTCACAGTCTATGAAGGAATTAACTTAATAATTATGTAAGATAATATCTCCTAACTGAAAATAAAACTTCTTTATTACATTCAGTGGAGGCTGCCTGCAATAAAATAACTTGATAATGAATGAGATGTTTTAAAATGAAAAAGAAGAAAAATGTGTAAATTATATGAAGAAAATAAGGCAATATATTTTGAGCATTCAGAATAAGACTGAAATTTCACTTGCCACTTGTCTCTGACATCTTGACTGCAGTGAGTGGGCAAGTGGATTTCTGGAGCTCTGAAAGAAGGTATCTATTAATATTTGTTTTTGAAAAGCAGGAGGTTGGGAGAATACCTTGTAAGAAAAGCTGATCCACAGAATAAAGGCAGATAGACTGCAAGATGAGTAAAAGTAGTGGGGTGGTTCAAGTTAGCAACTGAACTGTTAAAAAAAAAAAAAAAAAAAAAAAAAAAGCTGGAGTAAGTCTGTTAGAGAGAGAGAGAGAAAGAGCTGAATCAATTAGCTGAATGTTCTCTTTAAAATAGCATCAAGAATTTTTAGGAGATTTTTGATACACTACCTCTAATGTGAAAACGATACTGCATGGTTGAGCTGATACAGGATTTAGCAGAGTGAACATTTGCAAAGATAAGAGGCATCTTGAGGCACCAAAATTTTTTGATGCAGTGTGTTTGTACCAGAAGCAATTATCAGACCAATAAGAGATCTGGTCTTGTCTGGTATGCTAGGTAGCAAAGATGAGAGGTGATGAATAATTTTTTTCTTCTGTGTGAGAAATACAATAGGACTGTGTTTTGGTAGCAATGAAGATGACTAGGCTGTAATCACATCACTGAATAATGATATAGAGATCAGTGTTTAAGACACTGATTATACATCTCGAACATCAGGATGTCTGCAGGGCCAACCAATTGAAAAGGAGAAATGGAGCATACTATCACCAGCAGCTTTGTTTAGAATGGAGTGAATATCAGCTTCCTTTCTTGATGTAGGATTAGATGTCAGCTGAATATCAAAGAGTGTAGACTTCATATAGGATAGGAATTAGTTCCGAGTGCAACTTTTAAGTACAATACAGTGATATAACATTAGGCCAAGAAGACGTAATTAGACTGAAAAAAAAAAAGGCCATAGAAGAAATGCAGTGCACTATTTCAGTATAGTTGAAGGTGATTTGCCTTGATCATCAATACTGAAAAAAGAATTATGCGAAGTCAACTTTGTATTCAGGTGTTGCTATAGCAGCCATCTTGGTGTGTGTGTGTGAGAGAGAGAGAGAGAGAGAGGTGAAAATGCATGCATGAGACCAGGATGTGTGACTGACATTTATACAACAAGTGAATGCTGAATTTTGTCTTCCTGGACTGCTATACTACATTTGTTGGGAAAAGGCTTGGATATTGGGAGGGAGGAGGGGATTTTGAATGGAGTGGGAAATCAAGGACTGCATTCCAAAACTCAATCAGAGCAAGGGTTTGCAAAGAGAAAACAGTAGTCATACCAAGAGGAGGAAAAGAAGCCCTAAGGATTAAACCACTTGAGTTTGGCACCTTTGGCATTGCAATGGTACCAAGGATACAAAGTTGAGAGTAGCTGAAGGAAGCATAAGCGATGAAAATTGTACAGCATTATGGTGAATTAGCAAGAGGAATGATCTCTACAATATACTGGGAAGGAGAATGGTTAAGAAAAATTCAAGGGCACTGTGTAAGTTGAAGAGCTGTTTGTATTCTGATAAATGGACAATCAGTGGAAGTGAAAAATGAAAACCAATTGTAGATGTGGACATGGTCACCAAGGAAGCTGACTTCACTCTTTGGCAGCTGGGTAGTAGGAAATCAAGCTTCAGGTATAAGAAGTAAAAGAAGTCAGAGGAATTTACAGAATAGAAATGCACCAGAGACTGCATATGGAACTTATAAAATGTGGCAAAGAAATCTTAGGATAGAGAAGGTCAATAAATATATGTGTATGTGGGTTTTCTTTCTGCAACAAAAGTTCCACTTTTGTTGCAGAAAGAAATATTATAATCTGATTGGTTAAGATGTAGTGGAATTTGGTCAAAAAAAAAATAAAATAAAAAACATATAATATCCATAAAATAAAAAATAATAAAAAAATAAAGGTTTGGTCTAGATGTCTGTAACACACAGCACATCATGTTGGTTTATACTAAGAAAATACTATTGAAACAAGCAATAAAATTTAATTTTAACAAAATGAAATTTTTAGAATTTAAAGCATATTACTTACCCCTCCCATTGTTATCCCATGAATCAGTGCTACATAAGGAGTCTGAAGTGTTCCTTTTAAGGAAAGAAACATATAATTAAGAAATTAAAAAAAAAAAAAAAGTGAAACATTATTTAAATTAAGGGGATCTTAAATCCCACATTGTTTTAAAACCGAATAAGAAACTCAAAGATTGGAATCAGAGAGTTTCATGCCGAATATAGTATAGTAAACTATAAAAGTATCGGCGACTACTAGTGTGAGCTAATGCATGTAGTCCAAGTACATAGCACAAACTCGGGCAACTCGCAGCAAAGGTGGTAAAGTTCTGATCGCTATTCTTGGTATTTTCCATAATGTAAAACACATTTCCTAGGAAATGTATGCTGTTATTACATTATGGTGGGAGGTCATTACCCAGAACTGGTTTCAGCCTTTATTGAGGCTTCGTCAGTGAGTAGCTAGACCAAATTAATACCAAAGGGTATAGCGAAAAGAATTTATATACTCTGCTATACGAGTTGTCAAAAAGGTGCACCCATTAAGTTACTTAAACATAAAGAGCCAATAGGCTTCATTTTGGCGATATAAACATTATTTAAATTATGACAACCTTTTTGACAACTCGTATAGCAGAGTATATAAGTTCTTTTCCCTATACCCTTTTACTTTATCCCCATAAAGTAAACAGACTCACAATGAATATTAATTAACTAAGCTGCCGATTTTCACTGTATTCCAGACCAATTAAGCATTAATAAAAAAAGTAATAGTGGAAACAATCAAAAAACTGTAACATATAAAAGTCTAATGACTTAATACAGATCACCCCCTCCTTAACATGAGATCTCCTTAAATTTTTGGGAAATTGATATATTAGCAATCATGCTGTTTTTTTTTTTTTTTTTTTTTTTTTAAATTTTATTTTGAAAGAGTGCTTTACACACTTGATGCTGGCTTCAAAAATAGTCTCTGAAAACTTTTTATCTTCTGTTATCTTTTCCAGTATATTGAAAGTCAACACATAAATTGGAGGATTCCTACGTAAACAGTCACACTATTACTCGACCCAACTACATGGTATCCTCAAAACACTAACAGACACAAAGATATATTTATTCTAATGACACTGCTCTTGCTGCAGAATTTCTTATTTACAGGCTACTTTCTTAGCAAATGGCTACAACCTGTGGTTGGGACATAACCTGTAACATAACTTCTTGATCTTGTCAATAATTGAGGGAAACTAATGGGAAAAAAGCTATGAGGATGCCTAAAAAAAGCATCCTCATAGCAAAAAAGAAAAAAAAAACTATCCACCAGCCGAAGAAAGACACAAGAAGGGTAACCTACTCAGAGAAACTTGGAGCAATCTGATTCCTGTTGGAGCGAGAGTGTGAAAGATGCTGCCAACCAGTCCAACGACTAAGGGATTCATATCATATTCATTCTATAAACCCCTATAAAATACACTCCTCCTTGCTTCCATGCCTGGAAAAATTTAGCCATAGTGCTAAATAATCTTCACACCATATTAAACCACTCAAATTAGCAGCCTTTATCTGTTCTCCAGAAGAGGCTCTGAACACATTCAGGAATATACACTCATGAGCAGTTGAATTAGAGATACCTGCCATGTTGGCGAGGTGCTGTGGTCGCCTCGGCAAATGGAATAGTGCCATGTGGCGGGGATGTCGTCAGACCTTGTACTGACCATCTGAGTAATAGTCAAGCACAGAATGGGGAAAACTCGAGATCTCAGCGAATTCGATTGTGGCCAGATAGTCGGAGCCAGATGTATGGGGCACTGCATCTCCGAAGTCGTGCAGGCGCTGGGCTTGTCACAGGCCACTGTGTCAAGAGTGTACCGTGAGTACACGGAATCAGGTAAAACCCACAGCCACCAGGGAAAACTGTTGTGGTGTACAACGTGTCGATGAGGGGACACCGTCGGCTAGCTCAGATGGTAACAGCAGATAGACGGGGCCACAGTGCCGCAGACCACTCGCCAATTCAATGCTGGACAACAACGACGTGCGAGCAGTCACACCATCTAGAACCATCTCCTCGCTATGGGGCACAGAAGCCACTGCCCAACTAGGGCACTCTGCTCGCCACACGTCACAAGGCACAATGATTAGCATGGGCACAGGAACACTGCCATTGGAATCTCGACGCATGTAAAAAAGGTCGCCTGGACTGATGTGCACCTATTTCTGTAGGCACAGAAATAGGTGCACATGATCTGATAGCAGGTCCCTGTATCGTTCGCCAGTGAGGGACGATGGTATCCTCATATGGGGACTGTTTATGTGGGATGAAATGGGTCCCCTGGTACATCTAACCATTGTCCCTCACTGGTGAACGATACAGGGACCTGCTGTCAGATCATGTGCACCTATTTCTGTGCCTACAGCACCCTGCAGGACACCTGTACCTACAGCAAGATAATGCACTGGCCCACCACTCCCGAATTTTGACCGACTGGGTGGATGAACGCTCCACGGACATGAGGATGCTTGGCTGGCTCCCGAGGTTCCCTGACCTCAATCCTATTGAACACATCTGGGATGCTCTCGAGAGAGATATATATTTCACCCTGGACCCTGCTCCACCCGATCTCCATGCATTGTGGGAGGCTGTGCAGCGGTCATAGATCAGTTTGGCTTCCCAACGCTTCCGGTGCCTTGTGGAGTCCATGCCATGCCGCATCACTGCCATCATCAAGGCGAAAGGGGGTTGCTACCCGCTACTAGGCAGGTATCTCTAATTCAACTGCTCATGAGTGTATAAAGCACCTTGTTTCTGATAGACAGAAACATCCATTAACATCTACCTTGAAAAAACATGAAAAATGCATTTGCTATCATCATTATGGCAAATAGGACTGGTAGCAAACATTCAGTAAGCACGCACACACGTTTGCCATTACAAGTTTGAGAGACTACTTTTGAAGTGAAACACTCCCTAAACACCAACAAGTATGGCAGTATTAATTTACCAATTACCTAGACCACTTTAAACCCAATTCTCAAAGATCATCATGAACAGAATATTAGTTATCTTGTCCTTTGCATTTCTATATGTTTGAAGACCCTCTGTGGCCAATGACTAATATATATTGTTATTATTTGACATTTCCAGGGAGTCCAAAGACTCATTGGGGAGGGCACCTACTCTACAGCTCTGTCTCCACCACTCAATCCACCAACTGACCACAACTACACCAATGTCATCTACCGCTGACCACCGCCACTAGTGTTTCCACTGACAAACATCCATGCCCATGGTGAGATTCAAACCCACAGCCTTTTGACTGGAGAGCAGATACACTAACCACTCGGCCAGCCAGGCTGGCAAATATATGTCGTATTGTACTTCTAAACTCATTCACAACACCTTCCAACAATACACATGCCATTTCAAAAGTCTACTGCTCACTCTCTAGCACTCTTCTATACAATTTCAAAGCTATAGCCTTTGCTCTATCTACTCTATGAGTAATCTCTTCTGTCCCTCACCTACCTATATGCCAAACTCTGCATTTACAATTGTTCAACTTCTTCTCATAACAATCAATTCAACATTCTGATAATGCTTTAGTTATTATCATTTTTTTCTGCTTTCTCTCCCTCAAGTTTCCACATCACTAGAAACCAGGTAGCAAATGTATGCACAGGGCAGGGCACTTTGGAGTACAGAACTATAATAATGTGTAATATATTACTGAAACTTTGCTTTACGAGGTGAATGAGATTTGTATCCTAGATGATAGCCAATAGAGACCTGATGTTAGCAATCCAGGAATGGTCTGATGAAGGTTATGAAAGTGGAATACTTTCCTTTTCTACTTGCCATTGTCTTCCTTACTTCCTTATCACAGTAGAACATGCTGTGTAGTCTTAAGAATTTTTGCAATGCGACAAATTAACATCAGGTCTCTCATCTACTACAGTTGCTCCAAATATCCAATACTAAATCCACTGAAATTCAGCCTTTCTCTCTCACTCTCAACTACTCCAGCTTCTCGTAAAATTCATTCTATACATTTAGAAGCTACAAATTTTTCACCTCACACAGCTCACTCATTATAATGTTCACTGGTTCTGCTCTCTTCCTAAACTCAGTACTATCACATACTTTAGGCAACACACTAATCACATTCCAGACTACAACATTCTTCTGTTATTCTTCTCAATGTACCACGTGGAAAATATTTTATGTACCTTTTAATTCATAATACCTGTGATAATCAAATCTTTATATAATGTGCAACTCTTGCAATCTATGACCCCCCCCCCCCTCCTTCCCTATGCGAAACACCTTTTGGTGGAGAAATCCCAGTGATGGTACTGGTCCATTTTCTTTCTATGAATGAAATTACCTAAACACTGCTTATCACTGGAGAATACAGATTACACTTAGGCATGAAAATGTATTTTATTAACTAAGTGTGATCTTTATTCTCCAGTGATAAGCAGTGTTTAGGTAATTTCATTCATAGAAAGAATGAAATGGACCAGTACTATCACTGGACGTCTCCACCCAAAGATGTTTCGTTAATTATTGCAAAATTATGGTGAGTACTATCTTGTTAAGAGTAATAAGCTTAACATAAACCAATGTTATTACTCCAACACAGTGATAGCAGTAGTTTCCATTATTATGCCATAATGAATTGATCACTTTTTAACAATGAAGGAAAGGATATATTTAAATAAAGAAAGAAGATGATACTGCTATGAATGTTGACTGAGTGTAAATCACTGTATATAAACAGTTACTAATGATAAACAATTAAAGGTGCCAGAGGTAATAATGTAAAAATTCTATAAACTTGCAATCCAAATACTGAATGCATCAAAACCTTAACACAAAATATGAGAACTGATTTGAACTAGGCAAACACTATACAGACAGAGAGGATTCCCATTTGGCTGCATTTTACAGACACACACACAGAGTGTTTGTTTGGGAGATAAATTTGGATTGTTTGCTTCTTTAGGCTAAGAAGGAAAACTATTGCTTTTTCCCAGAAACCCAAAAGCAACATAGATTTTAATCCCAATGCAATTATACAGGCCATGAACCAATGGCATAATTGATAGCATTTTGGAAGTCGTGTACTACCAAGTGGGAAGCATCTTGTTCATACTTGCTTAAAAGTATGTCCAACTATATCATTGCAGCATAATATACAATAACAAAGTACGCTATGTTTAAGATGAGTAAAATTTCAATTTTTAAAAATAATATGCAAATTACATACCGATCAGATTGTTAAGCCTATATTCTTCTCGGAAGAAGTCAGCCAACAGTGACTTATCTTCTTTGCTTCGAGCCGCAACGAGTGCTACCAAACAGGACACAGAATATGTTATGACAGCTGTCACCTATGATATGAAGGAGGAGGAGGAAGAATGTCCTCAACTGAACTACATATTATTACCTCCAGAATGAATCTTTATTTTACACATTATTTGCAGGTTACAGAATATTGAGAGAAGTCATGAGAAAGTTAATGATCTGTGATAAAAAAAAAAAGAGATTTAACCATCCAAATAGCCAACATAGGCTACATTCTGTCTGCTTTCCATAGTGAGAAGGATATCAGTTTATCTCAAATGAAAGAAAAAGCCTGAATTAAAAAAAAAAAAAAAAAAAATTCAATTTTTACGTATCCTTGAGGGGTAGAGTGTATTTTGTGACAGCTCAACACAATCAAGGAATCATGATTACAATTAAAGGTGCCAGAGGTTCCATCATAGCAGTGTAAAGTGCGTGTCACTGGCAACAGTTTGCTCAATCCATTAGAAGCTGTGCTATTGTTTAGTGTGTGATTATGTGCACGATATGATGTGGCATTTTCATCTCTGTAGACAGCTGCCCCTCTAAGATGATAATGCTTCAGCACATAGATAAGTATGGTTACTAGTTAATTTCTACAGTGGACATCATTTTATCTTATTTTTTGATTGCATCAATTCATCAATGCAACATGTGTAATGAGCACTAACAAAAAGGTGAACAGCTAACTAGAGGAAATACTAGATGGATTTCTTAATGTAACACCACTATGAATCTAGAAATCTCTCAAGTCACAAAACTTATTTCATAATGTCTATCATATCAATCACATCACCTCTTCTTTGCTATTAGTGGATAACAGTGGAGAAGAGCTGTATTGATAGACTTTTAGTGGATAAGCTCTGAAATTTATATTTCTTGAATTTCTACATTTAAACAATCCAGTCATCATAGTGCCTTATTATGCTTATTTCTGGAGACTTTCTAGAACTTTTTCAACATAACAGAAACCAATTGTATGCACAATAAGCTGGGGAATGGGATGATCAGGGTTCTATATAGCTGTATATAATCAACTTCTTACTTCATCTTAGCAGCTCTTGTAATTCATTTGTATTCCGATCTTTGTAACCAATCCTAATCTTCTTGAAGGGACTACCCTTTATACCTCTCCTTAATTCAGCATCATCAGCAAACAACAGTGAGTATCACTTGTCAATCTACATGAAATATTATCAGAAATAAGTTCACAAATAATGACCAAAGAAAAGAATCCTGGCATGCTACTTCCTCTTTTTTTTTTGGTGATACAATATCGTGCGCAACTTACTGGTATCATTCAGATAATCTCCTATCCACCCTTATCTTCCTCAACCTGTACACCTACTTGCTATCCATCACTTTTTCTATAATATCAAAGTGGATTGCTAAAGCAAGGCCTTGAGTTTTGGTAATCCATACAGACTGTCAAAGAATCTTACATCTATCAACCTAATCTTGTATCCTAGTCTTAACTAATCTCTCCAACATCTTAACAGCAGCAGATTAAACGGGCTCGTCTAGATTACCAAAAGAGTAAGAACTTATCACAACACAACAGCTAATAAAATAAAAAAAATTATATTACAAATATTTCTCTTACAGTTACTGAGGCATTCTCAAGGTCACTATACTTTGCAATATGTCAATTTGAATTTATGCTCCTGTTTAATAATTTTCAAAAGTGTTTTTTTTTAAACCTTAATACCAAATGAAAATAACGATAATCATTAAGACAAAATCGTTAAGTATTTTAAGTATTGGCCAAGTACAAGATATCTGTCTTAAAATTCAGATATCCCACAAATTCAAAATTAGAAAATAATTAATTTAGAGTTAAGAAGTTAATAATAAGCTGAAATGGTTATCCAAAAAAAAAAAAAAAAAAGATTCTTTTCTCCAACCCCTCCCAACAGCAAACCCAAGAAACTCACTATATAGGTCTTCTATTTCCATTCCTTTTGCTGGCACAGTTTCACAGAAAATTTCAAAACTGCTAAGACCTCATGAGATCTGAGGCCTTCAAACCAATAAAGACAGTTAGCAACTTGTTACTGTCACCAAAGGAGAAGATTGTTTTCTATAAACATCCTGGAATTTACACCATTCCTTGCTCTTGCGGTTTAAATTACATACGATAAACTTCTAGAAGTTTAGAGATAAGACAAAAAATAACATATCGGGGACATTAGCAACAATAGAGAAGACAATTCCAGTTTAGCTCTCCATTTTTCTAATACCAATCACAACATTGAATGGGATAAAAGTACTATGGTGTACTTAGAAGATTTTTCATACCTGCAACATCAAAGCTGCAGTAGTGATCACTTAACAGAAATCAAGGGATGATCCTTGGTGACATATGGAAAACACTCATAAGATCACTCAACACATCGGAGTTCAACTTTGTAGCCAAATTATAGAACACACCTGTATAACAATGACTGCTAACATACATGCTCCATGTGTTTGGTATAAAGTTTCATTTAAATTTTGATAATTAATATTTAGCATTCGGTTATGTTTTAACCTGATACGTTAGCTTGTTTCTGTTCTGTTTTAAGCTGTTTTGTTGCTTTTTGTGTGCCCAGATGAAGCCGGCGAAACTAGTAGGCTACATCTCTGTACAAATCTCCAACCAATTAAAACTCAGTTTTATGTGACTTAAGAATAAAGAGCTAATAAGCTTCATTTCGGCAATGAAAACATTACTTAAATTAAGGGGATATTAAATCCCGCATAGTTTTAAAACCGAATAAGAAACTCAAAGATCAGAATCAGAGAGTTTCTTGCCGAATATAGTAAACTATAAAGTATCGGCGACACTAGTGTTAGCCAATGCAAGTGATCCTAGTACGTAGTACAATACCGGGCAGCTCGTTGCAAAGGTGGTAAAGTTCTGATCGCTATTCTTAGGTATTTTCCATAATGTAAAAACACGTTTCCTAGGAAATGTATGCTGTTATTACATTATGGAGGGAGGTCACTACCCAGACCGGTTTCAGCCTTTTTTTGAGGCTTCATCAGTGAGTAGCTAGACCTAATACTGAAGTGTATAGCGAAAAGAACTTATGTACTCTGCGAACGAGTTTCCCAAACAGGTGCAACCATTAAGTTACTTAAGAATAAAGAGCTAATAAGCCTTATAAGCCTAATAAGACTCAGTTTTATGTGTTTCTTTGTTATAATATTCAGTGGTCAAAAATAACATTATCGTGAAATAAAATCATTCAGAATTAGTTATTAGAGGTTAATTGTGATTTCATATGAACTATTAAAAGAATATGTAAGACCACAGTAATAACTTTTAATTAATAAGGTACAGATATTTCATACTAAAACTAATAGTACATCTTCAGTGTTACAAACAGTTATAGGAATGGAATACCACTAACGAACATTCGGTGGATCACCTATTATAATACATTGTTGCTGTGCGCTAGGAAATGATAGTAAATAAGAATTAATTAATATTTAAGATAATTTTTTTTTTTAATTATTACATAAAATAAAAGTCTCCCAGATCTTCGAGAGAGAGACAGTCATTTCGATTTAAATTCTGTCACTATAAAATAGCTTCACAACTTTCTTTAAAAAGGCATTCATATTTGAACCAGCATCTATGGAGGAGAATAGCTTTATCCCACTGGATATTATGGGTAGTGTTAATACTGTGTTGTGCTAGATCAGACTTGAGGTTTGTTGTATTCAATATAATATTGATGTTCTTTAATTCTTTTTTTTCCCCACAGAAATAGCCAGTTTGTCCAAAATAAGAAACATCGCAT
Organism: Typopeltis vanoorti; assembly: GCF_054136105.1. Taxonomy (NCBI): domain Eukaryota; kingdom Metazoa; phylum Arthropoda; class Arachnida; order Uropygi; family Thelyphonidae; genus Typopeltis; species Typopeltis vanoorti. The sequence continues at coordinate 78,036,383 of NC_143561.1, forward strand.
TCACATGGTATTTGGTTAACGCCAGCCAAAGATAGAGATGACAGTTTATCTTTTGTTAGAAGGCAATAAGGAAGAAATTTTGTTGATAGGAATCAATTGGTACTTTTTTAAAATTCTACCTATAGGTCCTGAATTCCTGAAATGTAGGGGATTGGAACTCTGTGGACTGTTGAAGAAACCTTAGGTATTGGAACATAAGATTCAATTACCGGTTGGATTTCATTAGGGTGGTAATTATTCGATTCCATTAACTTTTTAATGATTGAAAGTTCTTGTTGTAAGATTTCTGGAGAAGAGCAAACTTTATGTGCTCTATTAATTAGAGATTTAAGAAGGCCAAATTTTTGAGATGTGTGGTGAGCCGACATTTTATGAATGTATCTGCCAGTAAATGCGGGCTTTCGAAAGATGCTTGTAGATAAGGTACCAGAAGAAGTTTGAGTAAGGAGGTTGTCCAAAAATGGTAAAGTACCAGAATTTTCTTTTTCCATGGTGAATTGGATACGAGGATGAAGGCTATTTATCTGTTGTAGAAAGGTGGAAAGCTCATCACCTTTCTACAACATTTGGTTACATACTATGTATGTGACCAAATGGCAAAAACATCATCGACATAATGATACCAAAGAGATGGTTGAGGATGAATGGACGAAAACATAGTGTCTTCGAATTGTTTCAAAAAATAGTTCGCTAAAGGTGGAGACAGAGAGCTACATATGGCAGTACCTTCAACTTGTTTGTAGATTTTGTTTTTCCAACTAAAATAACCTGAATGGATAACAAATTCGAAAATCTTTGCGATATCTGGAGGGTAATCTTCATATAATAATTTGACTGTGTCGGTTAATGGAATATTGGTAAACAGAGACACAATGTCGAAACTGACTAGCAACTCAGATTTAATTTTTAATTTTTATATCCTTCATTTTTTCAAAGAAATCTGTTGAATTTTTTATGTAGGATCTGTTTTATTTGTTTTACAGAAGTAAAACAAATGATACCAAACATTGATAAGCGTTAATTAATCTGTTTGGGAAGCAGGCAAGGAATACAGCACAAGAAAATTGTGAAGTTTCTGTGTCTTCAATATATGAAGATTGAGCAAAAATTAGAAAAAAGTTAGAAATGCACCTGGATCTCACCTGTACCCAGTAAGAACAAGGGCACCAGTTATGTCATCAGCAGGAGTAAAACTGTCAAAATGGTGATGAAGCATAGACCACTGATTATAAACAAAGAATGCTAGTGCCAAAAAGTGCTACTAACAGCACTCCTGAGCAAACCTCAGACATTCCATAGGGAACATACTTAGCTCAAGTGGTCAACAGCAAACCTCAGAGAACCTTCCACATCCGCTTTACAAACATTCTTGGTTCTGATCCCAATAATGTCCATTAACACCTCTAGCCTGCAAAACCTCACCTGTTTTTCCTAAAAGAAACTAAAGTTGAAGCTTCCTCAAGCACTACACATCTGAGTTTCCTAACTGCATCCACACTATTTCACTCATTCCAACTCAAATGTGGAATGTGTGCATACTCTGATATACCACGTCAAAGAGTATCCAACATGGAATCTCTTGATTTTGAAGCTCTTCTGACTGAAGAGTTCTCTACCGCATTATACCAGATTCCTTTGCTGTCTCTATTATTCTTCTAATGCAATCATCAACCAGAACTTTACGATCTCCTCTCTCTATGTCGATTTTCTTCACTGCAACTCTCCTAACAGTGAGGGCATCTTTCTTGGGGATTTTAATGTTAACAGCACCAACTTGCTTTCCTTTTTCAACTACACAGATCAGGCAGGTTGAGATGCTGCAATATTTGCTGTCACTAATATTTGCATGTTTATTACTAGAGAGAGAGTTATCTAGCTATATGGTTAACATGCAATAGAAAGATTATGAGAACCATTTAGCTGTAGTAGCACTTCATAAGGTAGGAATGCAGCCACCTGTTATTTTCAACATACTAGAAACACTCGTGATCAGTAGGATGTTTGTGTATTGGAATATTAACCATTACAATGATACAGAAGATTTTGCTAACTGCCAAAGAACAGGTCGACCATGCTGCATTAGAATGCAACAGCTTGTGAGCGCTGTGAAGGCATGTCCTTGTCATAATCCTGTGAGAATGCTGAAAGAGATGTCGCAAGAGATGAACATTTTGCAGTGAACGATGCCACATGTACTAACTGATGACTTGGAGATGAGAGAGCCTATGGTCATTTTACTGGACACTTCCTAACACCTAACTTATGTGACACAAGGTGATAAAATCAAAGGCACTTCTCTGATGGTACACGAACAACAGATACAGAGATATTCTCTTCAGAGATGAGATGATTTTCGTCACTGAAAAGTTGTTTAACCACCAAAACAATTGGGTACATGATCCAGATGGTCACACAGCAAGTACCATAGCACCCAGGATTTAGAAAGGTTATCACCCTGCATCAGAGATGGTTTGGTGGGCAGTGATGTATCAGGGATTACCCAAGTTGCATTTCTGCGAGAAAGGGGTCAAAACTTCCACCAAAGTTATCAAGACAGTGCTGGAACCTATAGTGTGGCCCCAGAACAACACCTTGTTTCAGAGTAGGCAGTGGACCTTCCAATAGGACTTATCTCCTGGAGGCGAATGTGCCCAACCACATATCACCATCGACTGGTCATCTGGGAAGCCCATCTGAATCCAGTGGACTTCAAATTGTGGCCGGATCTAGAGAGTAGTCTACAAAAAATGACACCCCAGCATCACTAGGATATTGTGGATGCCGCCATCGATATGTGCCCTCACAGACTTTGGGGGATATTTCAAACACTGAGTGCTGCTATATGCACATCATACATGTGGTTTGTATATACTATAAATGATTTACTGATAGATTAAAGGTTTATGCACTGTTCAAGTTGACACAGTATTAATGGCTAGATTAGGTAGTACTATCATAGTATCCTGTACCCCTTGAGGCACATGTTAGGAATCTGATGACAGTGATGATAATATATAATTGGTGGACAGGAAGGGGACTTCTACTTAGCCTTATAAAGAGTGCAGAGAAGTGACCAAAGATTATGATCTAAATTTCAATTCTCATATTTTCATGATGTGCCCTTTTAGTATATCATCTTGTACACTGAATAAAGAAGGATGGGCTGGCAATTTGGAATTTAACTAACAAACTGTATTCTGTATTGCATAAACAAAAACCAAATGATGGTACAACATGAAGAAATTTCATGGGGTGGGGGGGAATTGTTCAGTTAAACAAGGTGGAATATCAGCTACTGGAACAAACTACAAAACAACGTTAACAGGATTCAAGATAGCCACTATAAATTTAGATGAGATATTAAAGAAAAGAAGAAACTGTTAGTAGAATAAGAAAAGTATCATGTCAACAGAATCAGCGTTACCAAAAGCTCAGAAGTAAAACACAGGATTGATTCTTCTAAATAAGAAATACAAGATTTTTTATCTAGAATAAATCAATAATAACCGTATACAACACTAAACATGAGGATAACCTTCTTGGATGACAGGAATATCAAGTAGTTACATGGGCAAACATCAAAACGAATAACTGGACAATGAGACATTTTTGTGCATATGAATAACAGTATAGAACCTCCTGTAAGACCATAGTCTTATAGGAGGTTCTACTGAGAAAGAAATTTTTTTTTTCTCATTAGAGAAGGAGGCAACTGACAGCAAGGAAAAGTTATTCCTTGTTGGAAATCTCTATAGCAAAATAGAAAACACACATTATACAGGGCAATACATAGTCTACATTTAAGTAATACTACTAAAAATAACTTAATCATTAAAATTTTTGCTCATGTGTTAAAGGCATATTTAGTACAGAAATGGAACAACACAATATCGAAAGGGAAATTCTAAAAATATGCCACAACAGATTTAATAAAGTAACAAAATGTTCAACAAATTCTTAACTACATAAAAATAATAATAATATATATATCTAAAATTAAATAAGCAAAATTGGGAAAGTACCTGCCATAAAGGGGATAAATGTAGACCATCAGATCTATTTAGGTTTGGACAATGGAGTAATGCTTCTGAGTTATTCCAGAGGACTCTGCACTTAGCATGCTGAACATGTTAAGCACAGAGTTCTCATGGTATGTTCAGCAAGGCTGTTCAAGATGCTTGATGTAAGCTTTATGTTCCTCACAACAGACAAATGCAGATCTTCTAGACTGTTCCAAATAAACAAGCAAAAAAAGCAAAGCAACTGGTAGATACTTGAAAAATTTGAAATACTTGAGAAGTTGAAAAATTAAATGGAGAAGCTTTTCTTTTGGTGAAGAGAGAGAGAAAGGGTAGAGATTTTTTTAAGAGGACAAAATTCCAATAGATATAGAGTCTTTAAACATTTTGACAATCTCATCTTGTCTTCCTTTTTCCTTCTTTTACCTTGCGGCATCGAGGGATTATTAATCAATGGACCTCAACCGTTCACAGGATAAGCTGGTCAGCCCTACGCCCCGGTGTATCCTATGTGCATAGTGGTGTTGAGTTCTCAAGGCCAGTTTGCCTGCTTTGTGGGATGAAAAACCCCAGATAAGCTGGGAAGAAAACCTTACTGTCTAAGACAAGCTAACTTGGCTATGGCTGAGAAAGATAGCCACTTGGCTAACCGCACGGACACATTTTGACAATATATTCAGATATGCATTTACATAAGAGAGTGGAATATGAGTTTGGTAGCAGTTGAAAGACTCCAATGAAACCATTTTGCAAAAGGCTGATCTGATGTAATGCAATTCATTATATACTAGGTCATCTGTAGTGGTTGTTTTCTTCTTTTAAAAAGCATCTTTTTTCTACATCAGAAGAAGAACTATTCTAAACTGCAAAAATTTCACAGACATATTCGTACCAAAGTTTGTAAGTCTGGAAGAAATATTTGCTGGAGAGACACTGAAGTATTCCATAAAGTAGGTAGTGTGTGAGAAAGAGGACTTCTCAACAATCATCATCGGTATTTTAGTAAGTTTATTCTGAATGATGAAATATCCACAGTACATAACAAATTCAGAAAGTTTAACAATATTAGATGGATGTTGAAAGCTTTTTCACTTGGTTATGCATTAAATTAATGATACCAAGACATTATATTCCTGTTTGATTCTTTATCCAAGTGTTTGCAAGTGAAGTATCTAAGTATCTTCACAACTATGCTATTGTATATATACAAGGCCAATGAGAGAGGGGTGTTGAGTAGTTACTGAAATCAATTGATTTCAGAGAGAGTCGAGGAATTATTGATGCCAGTTCAGATGGATATCAGTCATGGTGGTATTTATAGAAGATGCATGCAGTAGAAGCAGAATGCCAGTCTGAGAGTGGATCGAATGAATTTGTGAGAGATGGTGTCATTAATCAGCCTAATTGTTCTCTTCTGTATTGAGTTGAATATTTTTAGGGAGCTCCTATGGGAACTACACAAATGTGAGAACAGTATTCAATGGGTATATTTGTATAGAATTAATAGCTGTTCAGAAGTAAAGCAGTGTTTGAGCAAAAGAGAAATTTATTTATTTTTTTAATGCTATGAAAGCCATAATTGTAATGTGCTTATCCCAAAAGAGGTTTGATGATACAGTAATCCCAAGAAGGAATGTTTGGGGGAGCATTCACCAGGGTCAACAATGCAAGAATTAGAGAAGTAAGGTTGGTGTTATCTGAGTGTGTGTGTGTGTGAGAGAGAGAGAGAGAGAGAGAGAGAGAGAGAGAGAGAGAGAGAGAGAGAGAGAGAGATGCACCAGAATCATCTGAGTGTAAAAGCAGTGGGAGCAGTGATTGAAGAAGTTTCAGCCAATGGCTCTGGCAAGAGACCAGAAGTCATTTTGCCATGATTCAAGTTTCCTACCTTTTTAGCTCTTCCAAAATCCATTTTGGATGAGAAGATAATTTTCTTTGTAGTCATTTTGTGATGAAATATAAAAATCTATAAACAAAAATGGGGTATTGGATGAAAGCCAGTTACGATATGTATGTTCGATTCTTCATTGTAAATCACTGGTATAACTTTTGGAGAACCAGGTTTGGTTATGGCCTGGGAATTTACAAAATGAAATGGAGAATAAATGTTTCTACCTACCTATGATGATTATTTTGGTGACACATTCAGTGCATAAGTTTGGGTGAGAAGGCAGGAAACAATATCCTGACCAAAGAAATGAAACATAAAAGTTTCAAAGATCTCATATTCGGCATTTTTATAATGCCAAACAATATGCCAGTGTGAGTGTTTGTGTGCATGTTGCTCCATGGGGAAGAGATCAGTACTAGATTATGGTCTGATCTACACAAAAGATAAGTATAGGTAAAGATAATTATAAGAAGAGCCTATAGCAAAAGATTTTGCTATAGCTCTTCTGCCTTTAATGTGTGGGAGAATTATAAACAAAAGTAACATTCAGAGCACACTAAGAAGGGATCACTAGTTCTTTGGAGAGTGGTTAGGGTTATCTGGTATTTGGTTACATGATGTCATTAGTGACAGCAAATATCTCAGCATCTCAACCTGCCTGATCTGTGTAGTTGGAAAAGGAAAGCAAGTTGGTGCTGTTAACATTAAAATCCCCAAGGAAGATGGTAGTGAGAGGGAAGAGACTGGGCTCCACCCTCTCCTCCTCTAGCCAATTTGTATACAGAGTATTCTAAAACATGCTCTTGATAATGCCATTCTCACACCTATCTGGCTAAGATACATAGATGTGTTCTTTATTTGGACATGGCTCGGACATGTTACTGTTTTATCCTCCACCTCAACAGCCAGCATTCCAGAATCCAGTTCCTCATGGAGGGAAAAAAAAAAGAAGGAGGAGGAAATAAAAATACTCCAATGTTTCTACACACTCTAATTGCAAGATATTCTAATTTCACTCTTTCTTTGTTTACAGAAAATTACCCACACAGGCAGATAGATACACATCATTCCCTACCTCTGAATGATACGATATTATAAAATCCCATGTTAACATATTCACCAAACTCTGTTCCAACTAAGCTTCCCTCACAACTAAATTTTTCTTTAATTGTCATACCTTTCTGTCAGTGGCTACAATGTCATAAAGATTAAGAAAATAGTTGTTCCTTACATAACCTCACATCTCTCTCCACATACAGATTATTGGAATGCTATTACTAGTCCTATATACAGGAACCTAAGAAAAATTACCAGAACTTAAAGGAATATATTCTTTGCATCTCTGCAAGAAACATAATCCCTATAATCCACTTTGTATAAAAATGATACAGGAAATAATTTGAAGGGAGATATTCAGTTGTTGCTCATGATGCACAGTTAGGTAGGGTAATTGTTAATCAAGTGATGTAGGAGCTTGCAGGATGATTTATATAAGATGATAGTATGGGCAAAACATCATGGATGTCAATTTAATATGGAAAATGTAAAGTAAATGGATAAAATATGGGACATTTTGGGATAAAAAGATTTCAAGCTACGTACCACATTGGGGGTAGAAATAAAATTGAAGTTCTTCCTATAATAGATTTTAGGCCAAGTGGCCTGTTCCAGTCTCATGCCAATGCTTTCTTGGTTTTCCAACTTCTCTTTTTCCATTTATTTATATATATATATATATATATATATATATATATTTGTTATAGATTTCAAGTTTAGAAGGTATATTGGGTAGCTCACAGGAGCACTTTTAATGAAGATTATACTAACAAGCAAAGATAAGGGAGTTATAATTTCTCTTTACAAAGCTGTGATATGACCACATCTGGATTACTGTGCTCAGGTCTGGTCACCTGGGTTTCTTGGGGATGAGGAAGTGGTGGAGAGGATCCAGAGGTGAGTGACCAAGATGGTGAATGGTTTGTGAAGTGTTCTCTAGGAGGATAGACTGAGGGTTTCTAGGTTGTAAAAGTTGGTTGCCAGGCAAAAAAGAAGAGGAGATATGATAAATACACTTTTACTTCAAAGGATTTTAAAGCATTAATGCAGAGGAAATATTTCAGTACTTGGCTAGAGGGGGCAGGAGAAGAGGTCATCCTTGGAAAGTGGATACAAATGTGGTTAGCAAGCATGTGAGGGTTAGATTATTTTTCTTGGAGAGTGGTGAATAAATGTACTGGCAGAGTCAGCTGTGAGTGCTTTCTTTAAATCTGTTAATGGATTTAAAGAGAGATATGATAGACATTGTGTGGATAGTTTGGGTCTCCCACAATGAATCTTCAAACTCCATGGAGATGCCCATGCAATAATAATAATAACAATAATAATATGTATATTACATAATTCATTTTAAAACTTACAAAACTCAAGTTCTCTCAAAATGAATTATATTGTAATTTGTTTATATATTGACAAATATAGACAAATTACAATTATATTATAATTTGTTGGAGAGTAAAGAGAGCTTTATTACAGATATGTGAAAGATATCTGATCTTCTTAATGTGTTGGTAATTTTTGGAGCATTGTTGAACATGTGAAACTTTGATAAGCCTTTTCATCTGTAAATCTCCAGAAATGAAGTTTTCTCAACACTGAAGGAAGGGAGAAAGCTCTATAGCAACAGCACAGCAGATATTTTCCTATAAACTGTACAACTTGGATTTGGTTCATAGAAGTATGCTTTCGAGCTTTACTGAAAGCATGAGGAGGTTATGACTGAAGTTATATTTCCCATGTGATTGCATTGACAATTAACAGGGCATTTACAAGTTTATCGAAACATGCAAAAAACAGCATGCAGTAAACCAAATTTTTGATACATAAAAATATGATTGCTACTGAAAGTCACTCCCAACTGCAGAAATGGGATGCAATAGTATGCACACTGATGTCATGTCAGCCAATTAACAAAAACTATTTTTTGCTCCAACGTTTGGGAATTGTCATCACTTGAAGATCAAGGTATTTCTTGAATGCAATATCTCAATCACTTGAGGAAGTAGATCAAGGTACTTCCTGAATGCAATATCACAATCTCAAGAATTTAAGGAGATTTTTGTTCAGATCACAGAAAAGCAAGTAATGTGTACTAATATCTTAGAGGAGTACTCCGTAAAACTTTTTACATTTAGAGTGAATCAATAATCCAAACAGATTTAGCTAGCCTGGTTGGCGAGTGGTTAGTGTACTGATCTCCAACCAACAGGTCACGGGTTGGAATTCTGCTGGGGGAATGGATGTTTGTGATTGTCTTTAGGTGGGAGATGAATTTCATCAGTAGGTGTGAGTCCTCCCCCACCCCATTTAGGGCTTCCTGAATATGTACAAGGTGGTATCAAAATGTTTCGAGAGTAGTTTTGTAACACGCCAACAGATGGTAACACAAGGCTGCATGCACAGTCACAGGGAGCGCCGACCTTCATAAATCAGTGTGCCAAAAGACATCGTCCTGTGTACATCGGGAGCTGTGCAACTGGTGCTATTCTGACCATGTGCATTACCATGTCTGCGATCTCATCATGGACAGCAAATTAGAACAAAGAGCAAACATGAAATTCTGCATGAAACTGGACAAATCTGCCACAGAGATGTTTGACATGATTCGGCAAGTTTACGGCGATGCTGCAATGAGTTGTTTGAGGTGTTTTTAGTGGCATGTGAGCTTCAAGAGCAGAAGAACATCACTGGAAGATGATGAGAGATCAGGAAGACCTTCGACGAGCTCAACCCCTGAAAATGTCGAAATCATTTGGCAACTTGTGCATGAGGATCGTCGAAGAACACTCCACAACATTGCTGCCATTGTCAGTGTGTCACATGGAACAGTCCAGGCAATCCTCACATGTGATTTGAACATGCGCTGTGTTGCTGCCAAGAACTCCGGCAGCGTGCCGTGGATGACCCATCCTTCATGTCGAGGATCATTACCGGTGACGAAACTTGGGTGTATGGGTACGACCCTGAGATGAAGCAACAGTCTTCACAGTGGAAGAGCCCATCATCTTCATGACTGAAAAATGAGAGGCAGGTCCGCAGCTCGACCAAGTGCATGCCCATCGTCTTTTTCGACATTCGCAGCATTATGCATCGAGAATTCGTCCCCCAGGGGCCAGACTGTCAATAGCGAGTTCTACTGCCAGGTTTTAAGGCATCTGAGGGAGGACATTCGGCAAAAGCAACCGGATCTGTGGCATGCGAAAAACTGGATGCTCCACAATGACAATGCACCCTGTCACCGAGCTCTCCTCACACGCAAGTTTCTCGCAGGAAACAACATGATCTCACTTCCGCACCCACCCTACTCACCAGATTTGGCTCCTGTGGACTTCACCCTCTTCCTGAAGATGAAGATCCAGCTCAAAGGTTTTGACACCACTGTTGAGATCTAGCGCGAATCGCAGAAGGTGCTTGACACATTCCAGAAGTGGCTTCGAAAAGAAAACTTCCAGGACACATTCCAGAAGTGGCAGGAACGCTGTATTGCTATGCAAGGAGACTATTTTGAAGGTGATAGTGTGTAAACATAGATAAAGTAATTTCTCGTAAACAGACCTAGTCTCAAAACCTTTTGATACCACCTTGTAAAAATTAAAAAAATTACAAAATAATATTATAAAATTGATAAAAATGAGGGAAAAAAAATCCTCAGCCAATTCATGGTACAAAATGTACTAAAGGTTTACTAATAAACCTTTCATGGGTGGGATCCAACATAAAAAAAAATTTCGATTTAAAAAAAGGAAGACAAGATAAGGCAAACTGCAGGACGGTTTGTAGCATGTAAAACAACATGAAGTAAATCAAATTTTTGATACAAAAAACTGTGATTGCTATTGAAATTCATTCCCAACTGCAGAACTGGGATACAATAAAGTGTGTACATGGATGTCATGTCAGCCAATTAAAGAAATGAAAGATAAAAATGAGATGAGATGGGAGTTTGTCATTGATAGCGTTAGTATTACCAAAGGAAAGGCAATATTTTTCTTATGAAATTGTGACCAGGGATGAAAGCATGGTTTATCATTATGATCCCAAAATAAAAATCAGTCTATGGAATATTACCATCCTACTTTACTGAGGGCAAAAGAGTTAAAACACAATCTTCTGCCAGAAAGTGCATGCTGACAATCTTTTGGGATAGCAAAGGTGTTATTCAGCAAGACTGAAAGGAACAATGATATATTTGTAACACTACATGAAGATCTTGAGAAAACTCAAACAATAAACGAAATGTATTCATGCTGTGGAACAGCCATTGCTTTTTCATCATGACAACTCAAGGCCACATAGGAGTATGTTTACTTCAATGGATAGTGAAGAGAGGATTTGAAGTTGTGCAACATCTTCCCTACAGCCTAGACTTGACTCCATGAAATCAGATTGCTCATTTCCTAAATCAAAAGCACAGCTGTAAGGTATCCAATCTGAAAATGATGAATAGGTTAAAGAAGAACAAGTTTTTAAAAACTGTGATATAAAACCACAAGTTTCATACGACAGTTTTGAAAAACTTGTTGCACAGCAGAGAAAATGTAATGAAAGGAAGGGAAATTATTTTCCATACACACTATTTCTCAACACAAAGAACATTCAAACTATGCTTTTTTATTTATTTAAAAAAAATAAATAAATAAATAAAAAAGAGGTATGTTAGTGAAATAAATAATTTCACTGCCAAACCTCTTTTGCATGGTGAGCTATCGCAATAGAGGTATTACTTTCTGAATTCCTAATGTAAATCTTAACATTTTCTTTTAAATTAAGTTGAAAAGACTTGAATCTGAGTTCTGCATAAGAGACAAAAATCTTTATAAGGGCTTTTCAACTGAGGGTGAGTTACCTGTTCTCATAAGGAGGTAGTAAGACTCGAGAAACTCATGTTTTTCATCTTGCAAAACAGGTAAACCATATTGTGTGTCCAGAAGGACACACAATTTAGAAATGTTATACTGGCTTTGCAGCCTTACTGCTTCAATCATAATTCCAAAATAATAAGTAACTTTCAAATTAATCTTGATTTGTCCATCTCCAAATATGTGCATTTAGTTTTTTTGAATTCATTTACATTGTGGTATTCCAAAGGGACTTTTTCCTGCTATTCTCATCAAACATTTGTTTTTACTAAATTTGCTCTTGCATTCTTTTAAGTATTCATACTACTTTAGATCAGTTCTACTTGCATATTTTTTTCTAATATTTTCATTTATAAGATTCTGCTGCTAATACCTAATATTACCTAATATCCTTCTAATTTTCCTCAGAACTGTCATATATGTAGTCTTCAGTCCCTGATCAACTATTTTATTTCTAATCTAACTCTTTGATCCATAAGTTCAAACTGGTTTTAACATGGTCTCATATACTACAGTCCATCAAAAAATGTATATACACTTCAGCAAAAGAAAAACCTGTATAAAAATTGTAATACTAAATTTATACAGACATCAAGGGATGAATATAAGTTACCTTTGACTTCTACAATTATAAGAGGTGCTCAAAGTGGTTACCATTAGCGTCCAGACACTTATTATTATGGCAAACTACTGCTTGGGCAACATTGGCCAAAGTGTCTAGTGGGATTGCTGTGCATGCCGTTTCAATTTCTTTCCATAGAAAACCAGTGTAGCTGGTTTTCTATGATACACTACATCCTTTAGAGTCCCCCATAGGTAGAAGTCCAAGGGTGTTAAATCAGGAGTATGTGGGGGGAACTCAAATGCACCTCTTCATCCTATCTGTTGTCCCTACAAATTCTCATTGAGGTAAGTTCTCATGTCTTGGTAGTGTGCCATCTTGTTGGAAGATTGGTCTCGGTACCATGGGTCTCAAACTTATTATGAATACAACAGTTCATGCAAACCAAGGGTAATCTGATTGCGGAATTTAACGATCCGAAGTGGGTGACAGACTTTGCCTTTGTGACGACATCTCATTGCACATGAATGACCTAAATATGCGGCTACAATCCAAAGATCAACTAGTGCACACTCTGTTTGATTAAAGCTTTTGTTGCCAAGCTCAAACTTTGGGAGGTGCAACTTGCAAAAAAAAGACTTAACTCATTTTCAGCTTCTCGCTGAGTCCAACTGTTCGTCTCTTGATGAATACGCTACAAAATTTGCTGTGTTGCGAAGTGAGTTTGAAGAGAGATTTAGTTCGAAGACTATTTTCGTAGTCTTCTTTAGATTTATTTTCAATGCCATTCAGTGTCAATGTTGCCAAAATGCCAGGCTCAGTACAAATGGAGCTGTTTGAACACCAAAGCAACTCTTCTTTGAGAGAAAAATTATTCAATGTGCCCTTACTTACATTTTACAAAGACTACATTTCTGAGGACGCATTCCCTGATCTTCGTGGCATGCTTTGAAGATGTGCGCTTTGTTAGGAAGCACATACTTATGTGAGCAGTTCTTCTCCAGAATGAAACACGTGAAGTCCAAGACAAGAATTCAAATTATGAACCAACATCTCGAGAATACTCTGCGCATAGCAACTTCCAACATTGATGCCAACATCGACAAGCTGGTCAAGGAAAAACATTGCCAAGTTGCCCATTGTCATTGTAAAAAATTAATGTTTTCTTCATTAAATTATCTTTTTTCAAGTATTGATTATATTTGCTTATCATGAACCTGACTCCTACCTACGCTCTTAAAGCTGTTTGTTTATTTTTATAGGATTTTATGCAAAGTATCAAATGCACAGTGTTCCTTGTGAATCTGGAAAGCATCTTACAATTCTAAAAACTGCAGTATAGCTTAGTGGCCCGCAGGCTTCACTGAAATTTTAATGTGGCCTGCACTGTCTGAAAGGTTGAAGACCCCTGATGTATAGTATAATATAGTATGCTGAGAAATGATTATTGCAAGCCTCCTTATGAGGCATGAATAACTTGTCAAATGTTTTACATGTAAGAATTTGGGTTCATTGTAATTTGTTCCAGACTATTATTCCAGTAATAATAATGAATTTTAGTTAACATTACAGAAAGTCAGTCATAATATGCATTTTTTGGATGGAAGACATCAGCTTAGTTTTGTTTTGAAATGTTATACAGAGAACAAATTTACAAGTAAAAAAAAAAAAAAGCATTGTTTCAAAAAATGAAGTTATTAACTGAAGACAATGCATTTTGTCCATCCACAGGAAATAAAATACATAGAGAAAGATTTTGCTACTTGAAAAAAAGTTTCTGTATTTATAGGATATATTCGATCCAAGGAATTTTGCATTGATAGTAAAGCTTGAGTGATAGACCCATTTAAAAAGACAATTTGAACTTAGCTAATGAATAATTATATTGTTTACTTGATAATTACATCTTGTCATATTATTCACCTAAACTTTGGAATATTTGTTAGTTATATTTCTTTGGAAATTGGAAACCAGCAGAGAAAGTCCTCATTCATTTTCTAATGAATGAGGGCTTAATACAGAATTTAAATCCATTCAGCTACACAGTGAGCATAGGATATATGTAATGTTCCTTAGTGCAAGGTATATATTTATTAGGAATTAAGATTGTTATAAATTGTTACAATTTTTCCATGATCATTCCTATCAATTATATACAAAACATACACTGTTTTCCAGTTGAAAGGGTATGGTACATAGTAATGGTCACTATCTGTAGTTGCTGCAACGATTGCAAATGATGAGATATTTTGGTAATGGAAGTCATAACTAGCAATGAATCAACTGACAGTTCCATAGATATACAATTATTATTACTTTTTTTTATGGGTTAGGCAGGGCACACTGTCTGAGAAATTGCTGCATTAATTTCACAGAAGCATGGGAAGTTAAAGAAAACACTGCAAGATAAGGGACATCTATAAGAATAACCTTCAGGGATTTTTCCAACTTGATGAGGAATAAAGAAAAGAGTACACTCAGGTCTCATTTTATGCATATCTTTTTGCATAACTTATGTACCATTGTACATAATGAACAGTGTGTTGCAGCACATTCTGGTGTAACATGTAAGCAGTGAGTGTCTGTGAAGTTTAATTTTGCATGCGAGTAAGTGTTTGTCTTTTCATTATTGAAAGTCTAAATTTTGCTAATTTTTATTTTAAAGATTTAATTTGGTCTAATGGAGAAAAAAAAGCACCAAAGAAAAGCAATTTCTTTGGAAATGAAAATCGCAATTTTAGATAGCTTTGCAAAAGGAGAGGGATCTATGGCAATTGGTAAACATTTTAATTTAGGCAAATCTACTATAAGAGCAATTAAAAAGAATGAAGTCGCAATAAGAAAATCTGTCATTTCTGGCACAAAACTAAGTGCCAAATTATCATCGTGCTCAAGAGATGCTTTATTAGAAAAAAAGGAACGAGCGCTTGTAATTTGGATTGAAGAATTAACTCAAAGAAAAATTCCTATAGGTCGTTATTTAATTAAACGAAAAGCTCCTCGGTTTTATGAACAGATGAAGCAATTGGAGCCATCTACTTCCGCTTCTCAGGCTGATAAAAAATTTTCGGCTAGCAAAGGATGGTTAACAAGGTTTTTAAAAAGGAATGCACTTCATAACGTGAAGATTACAGGCGAGGTTGCAGCAATAGATAAAGAAGCAGCCAAAAATTTTCAAGAGAAGTTAACCACAATTATTGAAGACAGTGGATATTGTCCTGATCAAGTGTTTAACACTGACGAAACAGGATTGTTTTGGAAGAAAATGCCTAGTCGAACTTACATCACAAAGTCTGAGAAAAAAGCGAGTGGGTTTAAAGCAAGCAAAGATCGAGTAATGTTGTTACTCTGTAGCAATGCATCACGAGATCGAATGTTGAATCCCTCCTTGTAAATCGATCTCTAAGACCATGTGCTCTAAAAGACAAAGATCTAAAACAGATGCCAGTACATTGGATGACTAATACAAAGGCCTGGGTAACAATTGCTGTATTTACTGAATGGTTCAATAATTGCTTTGTACCAGAAGTGGAAACATATATGAAGCAAAAAACTCTCGATTTTAAAGTTTATTAATTGTTGATAATGCACCAAGTCATCCGCATTTAGAACATCCAAATGTGCAGGTAATGTTTTTTCAATACAAGTATTATTCAGCCATTGGATCAAGGCATAATTGCTACTTTTAAAAAATATTACGTTAAGCACACTTTCAATTTATATTGGATAAACTAGAAAATAAATCATTAACAGTAACTGACATTTGGAAAAATTTTCTATTTTGGACTGCTTAAATCATGTTGCATCTGCTATCGCTGAAATAAGACCACAAACTTTAAATGCCTGCTGAAAAGCAGCTTGGCATGGATGTGTTGAACAGTGCAACATCTACATTATCAGTTGAAATCATTACTTTGGCACAGGAAATCGGCAGAGAAGGTTTTGATACATTTGGCCAGAATGATGTAGATGAATTGCTTGTGGATAATGCCTTAAGCGATGATGATGATATTATTGGATATCGATTAACTTTAGATATCGTCAGAGATCATCCAGAAAATGATAGTGAAGCGGAAGAAAAACCTGTCCCCTTCACTGCAAATATAATTCAAGAAGGTCTTGAACTGTGCAATAAATTGGAAAATCATTTCTTGTTAATGACACAAATTCTGAATGAGCCTTTAAATTCCAATGTGAGCTGAAGAACTGTATATGTCTGGATATCGCGAGCTGTATAAAAATTAGTAAAATCATCATCACAAAATTTAATCACTGATTATATTGTCAGAAGAAAGAAATCAGCACAGAACGAGGGTGAAGCAAATTCTGTTTGTGAAGAACCATTGCCTTTACCATACAGATCTAATGCACTGACTATTTCTTCTGGTGATGAAAGTGATTTTGCACCAGTTCGCAAACGTTGCCGAATATTGTCTAATAGCGACGATAATTCTGATGACAAAATGTAAAAAAAAAAAAATTGTTACTTTTCAATAACATTAAATGAATAAAGTTTTGAAACAAACTTAGGCATTCTTATTTTTCTGAATTTTTATAAACTCTTTTATGCGATTTTAATTATTGCTTCGGTTTTATGTGGTTTTAGAAAATAATGGAACATATCTCTAATTTTTCAGCATAAGTTAGGTCTTTTTGTGCGATTTTCTGTGGAATGTATCTACCCACATAAAAAGAGACCCGACTGTACTTTATATAAATATTGTATAATTCACATTTATTTTAAAGCAAGCTGATTTTTGGTCCTGAAAGCATGCATGCATGTATGTTGAGAAAAGAGTGATGACAGAAACATTCTATAGATGGATAGAGACAGATATAAGATAATGGTGTGATTTTACACACTACTGTCTTGGTCAAAACACCCAAAGCATCAATCATTCTCAAGAAATTCATTATGAAAAATATTCCACTATAACGAACTACATATTTTTTGTCCTATGAGTTCACAAAGTAATGTTGTTGTTGTTAGGTTCCATTGAGTCATTTTCAACTTCTGGTGATTCTATGAACATATGCTCTCCATCCAGATCTGTCCCTGGCCATATCTTTCAGAATTTCCAGGTGCATTCCAGTTGCTTCTTTAACTCCATCCAGCCATCTGATTTTTTGGTCTTCCTCTTCTCCTGTTTCCATCAACTTTAGCAAACATCATCTTCTTCTCCAGACTGTCATTTGCTCATAATAATATGTCCAAAGTATAATTTTTGCTTGATGATCATAGCTTTGAGCGAGCAATCTGGCTTTATTCTGTCTATTACTGATTTGCTTTGCAGTCCATGGTATTCTTAGTAACCGTCTCCAAACCCATAATTCAAATGCATCTATCTTCCTTCTTTCACTCTTTCTCAGGGTCCCACTTTCACAATTCTGATTTTTGTTGTGAGGCTAATATCTTTATCTTTAAAGATCTAGCTTAAATTTCATTGCTTTCCTTCCGAGTAATAATCTTCTAACTTCTTCAGTACAATACCCATCTTTATCAATTCAGGATCCTAGGAGCACAAAATTGTTAACTACTTCCATTTTCAACCCATCTACTTCAAAATCATTAAGTTCACATGTTGCCATAACTTTTGTCTTTTTGAGGTTAAGTTTAAGCACTATTTAGCACTTTCTTTTTAACTTTCATCATAAGTTCCTTCAAATCTTCTTTGCATTCTGTGGACAAGGTGGTATCATCTACATACCTTAATAAAGATTCATTAGAAGGATAATGAAATGCTCTGGGACTCCCAATGTTCTTAACACATTCCACAGTTTCACATGATCTACAGAGACGAAAGCCTTTCTATAGTCAAGGAAATAAAGGTAGACATTGTTCCCCTGCCTTTTCATCTGGCATTTCTCTCTTCATGAATGGCTCCAGTCTTTTCTGAATGATCTTAAGTAAGACTTTACTTGTATGAGAAATCATTTCATAGTTCTGTAATTTTCATACTCTCTTGCATCACCTTTCATCAATAAAGGTATATAAACTGATTTTTTCCATTCCCTAGGTCATGTAGTTGTGATCCAAATTCATTGACATAGAGCTGTTAAAATTTTAACTGCCTCTTCTCCTAGGGCTCTGAGCAGTTCAAAAGGTATTCCATCCCCTCCTGGTGCTTTCTTACCGGAAAGCTGTTGCAGTGCCCACCTCACTTCACTCTCCAGTGGTACTGGCTACTGTGTATAATCCTGTTCTTCAAATTTCTCAGTAATTCTGGAGACCTTTCTGTAAAGGGCTTCTGTACACTCTTTCCATCTTTCTTTGATGTCTGCAGCTTCTGTGAGATATCCTTTGTGATTACTTTTCAATATTTTCACCTTGATGCTGAACTTCCCTGTCAGTTCCCTTATCTTTCTGAAAAGATCTCTTGTTTTTCCTTTCTTGTTTTGGTCTTCTGTTTGTTGGCATTCCTGGTTAAAGTATTTTTCCTCGTCTCTTCTGGCTTGTCATTGAAACTCTGCATTCAAATGCCATACTTCCTGCAAATTTCCTGTGGCCTTCATTTTCCTCCTTTCCTGAGCAGTTTTGATGGTACCTTCTGAAGCCATTTAGGCTTCTTCTTCTTACAAACTCTCACTATAGTTGATTGCAGCAAGTTCAGTTCCCATTCTGATTATAGTATTAATGTTTTTTTTTTTTTTTTTTTTTTTTTGCAAGAGGATTTCAGTACTAATAATATCTGGGATGACTTTTCCTAAATCATTTACAGAGATTTCCTTCTTATATATAAAAAGCACACATATAAAAATAATGCATTTCCAGATTTCAAGCATTTAAATATATATATCATAATATATGTTTCAACTTACAGACAATATCACCTCCAGCACAAAATGCTTTTTCTCCACTTCCTTTCACAAGCACCATATCAATTTCTGGGTCTGTGTCCCATGCCTAAAATTGCAAACAAACATGAGTTTAGATACTACTTAATTAGAGATCTAATTTTGGCTATATCTGAGATCATGAATAGTATTTCTACATAAATACAAAATAATCTTACAAAGCACTTAGTAAGAATTAAGGGATGAGTTTAAAAATTAAAAGCAAACATTTATATTGCTTTAAGAGACATGAACAATAAGGCAATAAAAAAGTTAATAGTGTTCCTCAAAGGAGCAAACAATTTTAAAAGAGAAGAGAATCATAACAGTACATTCATTTCAGTAAAATTATGGAGACTACAACTGTGTTAGGAATAATTACTTTAATTTTCTGACCCTTCATATTGAGGTCATCATCTGGAGCACACACACACACAAAGACAAGCTATATTACATTTCAAATAACATGCCAAAGTGACAATGATCTAATCAACCATTATTCTACTGGACTGACCTCTAGTGAAAAAAAAACTACATCAAATCTATATTCTATTTATAACATCATCACAGAACAAATTCATATATATAGTTTTAATACAACTGGTGGCCTAATCCATAATTTAATATGAGTATTGTTATATTAGTTAAGCTCCTAGATTACTAACATTCCTAATTATATTTAACTCTTAGACCAAAAGGTTATGTGGAGAGAATACGTGTCATCCATATTCTTGGGATTTTTAGACCATCATTATTGTTAAGATTAGGGCGATTGATAAGAATTTCAAAGGCCTCCATAAATTTATGCTCATACCACGTTTTGGTGTGATGTACACAACAGGTGCCTTTCCAGTCAATTCTATGTAGAGTATTCAGGGCATTATCAGAAAACCAGATTTACCGTAGTTGTTAAATTTAATGTGCTGTTTATGTTCCTATTTTCTGACAGGAATTTCACCTATAAAAGGCAAATTACAGGTGCAATGAATACAGTATAATCTAGGGTGGACCAGTGTATCCTTGGATGAGTTGAATAAGTTCTTCAATTTTGCAGGAGGTTTAAAGATACTTTAAGGTTGTATTTCTGTAGTATTCTGTTTATTTTGTCTGATATCCCTTTAATGTATGGAATGGCTACAGTTTTATTGTAATCTAGTTAATTTTTGTTTTTAAGTGAAGAATTTTGTTGATAGTATTTTGGCTGCAGCCATTTTTCAGGAAGGTATTGTTGATAACTTTTAATTCATCTTTAAGTGCTTGTTCACTGGAGCCCCATTTTTTAGTGAGAGTTAATGACACCTAGTTTTTGGGTTTAGTGCTGGTAGATGTTCATGTGTATATATTGGCCAGTACATGTGAGCTTCCTGTAACCAGCTAACGAAAAACTGCTAGAAGGAAGATGTGTGACAAATGTATCTAGAAAAGGAAGTGTGTTCTGACTTTCAATCTCAATTGTATGCATTTGTGTTGTTTGTTTAGGTGGCTGAAGCAAGTGGCTAATGTCTGGTGGCCATGAGACCAGAAAGTAAAAACATCATCAACATATCTAAGCCAAACTTTGGGTTTTAAAGTAAAGGAATCTAGAGCACATTGCTCAAAAGCTTCCATATAAGAGTCAGCAATTGAGGAGCATAATGGTGAGTCCATGGCTGTGCCTTCTTTTTGTAGGAAGAAAGTGTTCTCCCACACAAAACAGCCAGAACATAGTGTATATATGCAAAGAGTGCTGTGATATCTGGCAGGAATTTGTCCTATATGAAGAACTGTGTCATTGATTGGGACAATCATGTGAAAAGGACAGAGACATCAAAACTGACTAATAAATCACTTTTTTCTAGTGTGATGTCTTTAATTTTGTTTATAAAGTGTTGCGTGTTTTTATGCACAATCACAGTACATTGTCTATATCCTTTACAAGTGAAGATGAATTATTCCATCATCATCAAATTCCTGACATATACCCTCAAGGGGTGTACAGGATATGATAGTACTACATGAAAAATTTACATCATTACTAACTTCCTATCTACAATTTTCCTCCAAATCAGTCTGTTACTTGTCAAGATCCCAACTTTATCAGATCTTATATTTCTATCGTCTAAGGCATTTTGTACCATATCAATCCACCTATATCTTGGTCTTCCTCTGGGTCGTTTTCCTGCCAACCTGGCAGAGAACACTTGCTTTGCTAATCTTTCCTCGCCCACCAGAGCTAATCTCAGGTGGTAAGTGACCATACCACCTGAGATTAGCTCTGCTAACCCATTCCTGGATGCTGATAATGTCTAGTTCTCTCCCAATATCCTCGTTTTTAATATGATATTGCCATTGATGCCATCTGTTCACGTCTCTAATCTTTCTCAGGACTCTCATATCTGCGGTCTCTAGTCTTAGGTTAAGTGTTTTGCTTCTGACCCAGCTCTCAGATCCATAAGTTAAAACTGGTTTGAACACTGTCTTGTATACAGCTAATTTAGTGTTCTGACTAATTTTTCTTTTATTCCATATGAATTTATTCAATTTACTTCCTACCATACCAGCTTTGTTGATTCTGTTGCCTATTTCCATATTTAATTTACCATCTTCACTAAAAATCTTGCCTAAGTAGCTGAAATGTTTTACTTGTTCCACAGGTTGGTTCTCCATTCAAAACATAGTTGATATTTTCAATGATTCTACCTATTTTCATTGTTTTTGTCTTTTTATTGCTGACCTTCATATCATATCTATTACAACACTTATTCAATTTAGTCAGGGAAACTTGCAAACTTGTAGCGGATTTATTTAGAAGTATAACAATGTCCGCATAAAGCAAAGGGCATACATTAACATCTCCAATTCTGATATCATGTTTAATACCACTTTCCTTCATAATGCAATCTATATAGATAATGAATAACAGAGAGGATAATGTACATCCTTCTCTCACATCAGATTTAACATTAAACCATCTTCCTATACTTCCTTCAATTCTAACTGCTGACTTACAATTCAAATAAAGACTAAGTATGGCTTGATATAATGCCCCATTGACACCATATAACTGAATCCAGCTTGTTCTTCACCAAGCTTTTCTTCCACAATTTTTCTCAACTGTTTCTCAAGTATCTTGCATAAATCTTACCAGGAACACTCAGTAGGGAAATACCTCTGTAATTCTCACATTCAGTTTTATTTCCCTTTTTATATATGGGTACTATGAGAGCTCTACTTCAATTATCGGGAATTTGTCCCTCTCTCCAAAGCCTTCTGAACTATGCAGTGCAGCCACTGTAAGACTTTTATACCACCATACTTCGCCATTTCTGGTTGAATATCATCTATTCCTGCTGCCTTTCCACATTTCAAGCCTTTGATGGCTTTTTCTACTTCAAGTATGGATATTTATTCCTTACTCTACGCCTGTTGAGTGTTTTTTTACCTCTGTGCTGTCATCACTGCTTGTTTCATTTTGCAGTTTTTCAAAGTAATTACTCCATACTTCAAGGATATCTTTTTCTTCTGTTTTCATATCACCTTTATCATCTCTAATTCCTTTTATAGCACTCTTTCCTCCATTTCTGAGCTTCTTCAACAACCTCCAGAATATCTTGCCACTGTCTTGATATTTATTTTCTATGTTCTTGCCAAAGTCCTTCCATGACTTTTGTTTAGCTAGTTTTACACACTGTTTAGCATTCTTACATTTGTCTCTGTATTCTCTAAGAACACAAGCTGACTTATTTGCCAGGAATTTATGATATGCTTTCTTCTTTTCCTTCACTGCTTCTTTAACTACCTGTGTCAACCATGGAGTTCTGATTTTTCTATCCTTGCAGACAACCTCACCACATACCAGTCTGGCAGAATCAATCAGGGTTTTCTTCAAGGTTTGCCACTTAATCTCCAAAGTTTGGTTCCTGTTCTCAAACTCTTTCATTTTTTTTTCAATAATCTTTGTGTATTTTAGTCTACAGTTCACATCTGAGAGCTGCTCAACTTTTATTTGCTTTAAAACTTTCTTACTGCCCAAATCACTCTACTTGAGACTGCCTGCCATTCAAGAAGATTAGCCTCGTATTTAGTGTTGAATACTATGGCTACTCCTTCTTTTCCTTGATTGTCATTGCCTGAATATAACATTTTGTATTTATTGCTCAGAAAGATCTCACCAGTTTGTGTCTTTTTTGTTTCAGTCACCCGTATTATGTCGATCTAGTACTTATCTAATTCCTCAGCTAGCTCCATTTCTTTGCCATTCAGGCTTCTTATGTTGAAAGTACCGATCTTTAACTCTGATGATGTTGAGTTGAGGTGTGTTTTCAGATTTGTTCCAGTAGCTGACTTTTCGCTCTTCACCCTGGCAAAAACAACGGAGGGCCTTGTTTAATCGGGCGACGCCCCAGACAGCATGAAATTTTGTCATGTTGTACCATCATTTTGTATTTTGGTTTAAGCCAATAAGAATACAATTTGGTCGGATAAATCCCAAATTTCCAGCCTCCTCGTTCGTACAGTATCCAAGTAGATACCCAACAGGGTGCACCATGAGAAGGTGAGGATTGGACATTAGGTCAGAAGCCCTGGTCGGTTCTCTGCATTCCTTTTTAGGCTATGTGGAGGTCTCCTCTCAGTTATATAGCTTTGACCCTTAAGCACCCCCTTTAGTTTAAATTCTTCAAAGTTTAAATACTTAAACTGAACGTGTAGGATTTTGTTCCAATCATGGAAACTTTTTGTTCTACTACAAGCATATCAGCTATCTAATTATTTCTGTATAATTTAATTGCATCAATGGTTAAATAGAAACATAAATTCATTTACATAAAATTATGTTGAGTAGAACTTCTATGAAAAACTTGAGTGGAAATTCTTAGTCATTAAAAGATATTTTTAACTTAAAGGGTTTTTATTATTAGTATAATGCCTACTATTTTATGATATTTGTCTTAATGGTTACACTTTAACAAATATTGGTGGAAGATAAACAAAAAAAGAATAAATAAAAATTAAAAAAAAGCTCAGAGGGAAATCCTTCATTTCATTTCAATAGTCTCCAGAACATTTTGTTACCTTTCCGAGATATTTCTTCTATATTTTTGTTGACGTCTTCCCATGACTTTTGTTTAGCTACTTTTACACATAGCTTAGCTCACATTTTTCTTTGTATTCTTTTAGGATATCTGCAGAACCATGCCGAATGCCACAGACACACCACAAAATGGAGATGTATGCTTTTTTAAGACAGACAATTATAACCCAGAAGCACCCAAAGAACTATGTACACCAGTAAAACAGTACATAGCCTATTAAAACAATACATGGTGCTATTGTTTTAACAAGCCCAAAAGAAAGCAAAGGAATGATTATTGCCCGATGTGGAAAAATGAAAGCAGAAGTACCTGTAACAAAATACATAGTGAAATGTATCTGTAAGACAATCGTTGAAGCGAGTTGGTGTGGGTGAAATGATCTATCAGTGAAACTGTCCATGACTAGACAGCATCAAGAATTTTAGGGAGGTTTTGGATGAACTATTCCAATGTGTGAACAGTATTCTAAGGATGGGATGAAAAGTAGCATCTTGAGCACTTGTGATGTGTTTATGCTAGTAGAAGCTAAAGGCAAATGCCATTCTAAGGAGCAAGATCTCATCCTCTTTGGTAATTTTTGTATTACTGAGAGTAAAGGTAGGTGAGTTTAGAGATTTCTTTTGTGAGAGTGACCAGGTTATACTCATCAAGTTAAAGGATGACATGGAGATCAGTGTTCAAGCCACTTGTTACAGGCAGTCTTGAGGTCTGAGATATCTGAGCACTGCATGGTTTGTCAAACAAGTAGGATGAATGGAGTGTACTATCATCAGTAAAGCTGTAGATAGGATTACTGCTGATTTAGAGTAGAGCAGTTATGTATAGAAGAAGGAGGTAGGTGAAAGAGCCATAACCCAAAACACTCCTGCATTGGCGGAGAAAGCTCAAAGGGTGAGAGCCATCCTTCTGACACACCATGACACACAATAATTGGGTAGCATGTAGACCAAAGAATTGCAACTTAGTGAATAAGCCTTGATACTAGAACATCAAATGCTCTGGAAATGTCGAGAATGACAGCACATTTACCTAACTTTACCATGGCAAGTTTTCAGTGATGAGTAACATAGGTTAAGAGGTCAGCCATGGATTTGGATTGGGGGAAATACTGATGATTACTAATTAACTGGTAGGCCACTAGGTTGTTAAGCAGTTATTGTTAATGACTTTCACCATTATTATGGAGAGTAGGGGGGGGGGGATGATTGCAATGTCAGAAGTTGGATGGCAGACTTATCTCCCTTGTTTGTAATAAATTTAATATATCCTTCCTTCCATGCACTGAGAAAAGTGCAAAGTGAGTATAAAAGATTATAGAGATGATACACAATGGGTGTTAGTTCTGGAGGACAAAGTTTAAGTATAATTAGATACCTTCAGGAATGGAGATGTTTTAGTGTCTAAGTTGCTTAGCATTCTTCTGATGTATGTCTTTTTGCTTTTTGTGCTGGAGGCATATGGTGCTCAGTTTCTGCTATGACAGGAAGTGACATGCCATGGATATCTATACAAGATTATTATTATTATTATTTGTATTTTTTATGTTACTCCCACTGACACCAAAGGTTATAAACATATGATGCATTTTTACTGTGGGTAGACCAGATTTTTTTGGGCCTGTTTTTTTTATTTAAATTTATTTATATATTTTTAAAATTTCTTTTTAATTTTTTTGCATATTTGGAGTTGGATGAGATGATGTTGGCTTTCTCATTAGGTGATGCTAACATTGTCCATCTACACTAGCTTCCATAAATAAAGGAACAATGAGAAAAATAATAACTCAGAGGGAAAAGGGAAAAAAATATGAAAATCATGTACATTATTCAAAATGTAATGCTGAGTCTGGTTTTTATATACAAATGAGTGGCACTGTCAGCAGTATATGCAAATAAATCACAACATAAAAGCAAGCTTTTTGGAGTGGTTTTTCATTTCATGCCTGGAATAAGAAAAAGATATTTCATGATAGCAAAATTCTTGGATATGACTGCAAGACATCATTTAACTGAAACTGGTAATACACACAGTAACTGTATATTTATACTATACTGGATGAAGCTCATTTCTTGATTTAAAGATGGAGCCAGCATCAGAAATGAATGAAACACTGGTTCAACAACTCCAATATTTCATTTCTGTCACATAGACATCATTGGGAATATAATATAATTGCAATATATGCAAAAGTAACAAAAATGGAAGTGACTGATATCCTCCAGGAGTATTGGGTGGCAGCCTTGATTGTTTGTGAGAGGTATAAGAATAACAACTATATTTATTGCAGTCAGGTTAGTTTTAATACCCTCAATTGAGTCTAAAAAAAAGTATTGTACTTATTTTATAGATTGCAGTGAAGTATAGTATTTTTTTTCCCTTTAAAATGTGCACATGTATTAGCAGATATTCCAGTTTGTCCATAATCAGCCACATTACAAATACATGGAGCTGTATATATGCCTGGAATTGAAGGGGAGGAGGGTGGAGTAATATTTAGGGAAATGGATAAGAGTAGATAACTTGATAGCTTGAAAAGCAGTGCAGGAATAATATTTCTTCTGGTTATTTTTGATAAGGTACCTGAGATGGAGAGAAAAGTATTACTGTTATATGCATGCTGAGAGGGCTGTTGGATGGAAGGAGGAACAATCAACCAAATTCACAATTTGTTACCTTCTCCAAAAGACAAACTCTCGCTACCTGGCGTATACAAAATGCCATGTTCTTGTAACTTGTCTTACTATGGACAAACAGGAACATCAAGATCACTTCCATTTTATCAAACCTCACAAATCTTGTCTCACAGAACATGGAGTTGAAAACACCAACCACAGGATCCAGTGGCAACAAACCAAGCTACTACATTGACTCATATATAAACATGAGCATTTGTATAAAGAAAGTGCTAGACTTATATCACAGACTTAACTGTAACAACTGTCTCACTATCCCAAAAGTCTGGAAAATTGTTATCCTCAACTGTATAAAATAAATTTATCAGTTATATTTTAATTTAATTACAGCCCAACAGTTTTTAATCCCTAAACATGCTACTGTATACAAAGAGGGATTCCAATATAAGCATGCGCACTAACGTGTTTTTTGAATGCAATTCCTATTGTTGTTTAATAACTGTACTGATGATGTCTTATGATAGTTAAAATGAAATATTTACATATTATTAAAAAGTTAATTACTGTGGAATATGTGTGAATTGATAGTTATGAATACTCCACAGGTTTCTCTATATAAGAATGTCATAAGAGAGTGAAGTGGCAATGTGGGTGATGTATGCTGGTAGTGTAAACTACCACAAGGATTACCCAAGGTATGAAGGCCACATCAATATGCTTAGCTAAAGCATGGGACATCAGTAAGTATAGCTAGCAACCTGCTTGTATGATGTAAAAACTCTATATTCATAGAAACAGTACAAAATGTAGCCAGACTTCCAAATGGATTTGACCAGGAAAGAATAATGGAAAAGGCATTGGAAATTGAATGCACTGAATATTGGAATTTGGAACAGTCTTTCCTTAAATCAAAAACAAGAACAAATTGAAGAATTAAAAGAGCAAAATATAAAAACAACTTGCATATCAGAAACAAAAAAGAAAGGTAAAGGAATGTGTAAATCAAGCAAATATCACATATTTTTCAATGGAGTTGAGAAGTCAAAGCAGGCAAAGGAATAATAATATATGAAGATTTGCAAAATTAAATAAAAGAATGGGAATATGAATCTGGAAGAATACTGAGGATAAAGATCAAAATGCAACACATAAAACTAAATATAATCAGTGCCTAATAATTGTGAAGAAAACCAAAACCAGAAATTGAAGAACTTTATGAAACACTACAAACAATCATTGGTGGAATTAATAATAGCAGCAGGGAAATCTAATGCAAGCATTAGAAACAGTGTAATACCAGGAACATGTCAAAGATTCAATGAAAGAACTGAAAACTCAAATGGAATAAGATGATTTCAGTTTTGTAGAGATAAAAAAAATTTAGAATAAATTTTTTATCTCTACATAATAATTTGGAATAATTACTAAAGTATAAAGAGCTAATAAGCTTCATTTCGGCAATGAAAACATTACTTAAATTAAGGGGATATTAAGTCCCACATAGTTTTAAAACCGAATAAGAAACTCAAAGATTGGAATCGGAGAGTTTCTTGCCGAATATAGTAAAACTATAAAGTATCGGCGGATACTAGCGTTAGCCAATGCAAGTGATCCTAGTACATAGTACATTACTGGGCAACGCGTTGCAAAGGTGGAGGAAGAAGTTCAGATCGCTATTCTTAGGTATTTTCCATAATGTAAAAACACATTTCCTAGGAAATGTATGCTGTTATTACATTATGGAGGGAGGTCTGAAACCCAGACCGGTTTCAGCCTTTTTTGAGGCTTCATCAGTGAGCAGCTACTTGGAATAATTATTTGCCATACATTATATAATAACAAACAGAACAGTAAAACCAGATGAAATATTAGACATCAGAGATGCTATCCGAGTTCTAACATCTGCACATGTGAGAACTCTAATAGCATCTTCTAGAATCTTGGAAGTGAGCATCGACTATTGATGGGAAAATTTATCATTATTATTACATGACACCTACAGGGAGTCCAAAGAATCATCGGGGGGGGAGGGCACCTACTTTACAACTCTCTGTCTCCACCACTCAATCCACCAAATACACTGATGCATCTACCACCCACTACCACTAGTATTTTCACAGACAATCACAAACATCCATGACCAAAGCGGAATTTGAACCTGCAGCCTTCCAGCTGGAAAGTGATATGCTAACCACTTGGTTAGAAAATAAGAAGATAGTATAAGAATATTTTGCCAAAACAGACTAAAACAGCAATGAGGAAGATATAGATTCTCATTGGAAAAAATGCAAAATGAACATTAAACAAGCAGCATATGAAGCACCAGGAGAGAAACCAACTGGAAAGTACAAAACAAGATGGAAATAAAGCACCATAGAAACAAAAAAAAATCACATTTAATAAAAATCT
Organism: Typopeltis vanoorti; assembly: GCF_054136105.1. Taxonomy (NCBI): domain Eukaryota; kingdom Metazoa; phylum Arthropoda; class Arachnida; order Uropygi; family Thelyphonidae; genus Typopeltis; species Typopeltis vanoorti. The sequence continues at coordinate 78,065,715 of NC_143561.1, forward strand.
ACAAAACTAATATAATAGTCAAATATGAAAGTATACAAGAATAAGAAATGAAATAAACAACAAAATTAGATTCATAAATGATCCAAATCAAAGAAAAGACTTCATACTATTTTACTAAATTATATGTAGGTAAAGAAGAAATAAAAATGCCTGAAATACTACACACACAAGACAAGGTTGAAATTGAACTAATAGTTCAATAAAACCTGCCTGTCTCAAAATTGAAATAGGAAATGAACTGCCCCAAATCTAATAAAGCATAATCTTAAAGAAAAGACATATTCCCAATGAATGGAGAATGGACATTCTTCTTCTTCATGTAGCTTCCTCAGTGAGAGGGGTGCAGCACCATGCCTTCCAGTTCTCTCTGTTGGTGGCTTTCCTTTTTATTTCTGCATAGCCATGTGATCCTCTCCATGATCTGATATCTTCAAGCCATGTCCTTCGTTTTTTGCCTCTTGATCCTTTTCCCATAATTTTTCCTTCTAAAACTGTTAGTATCCTCTGTCCTGCTGAACCTCTCAGTACATGTTCTGCCAATCTCATCTTTCTCTGGATTATTTCCTGTAATAAAGATCTCTGTGTTCTCATTCTCTGTAGGACATCTGTATCTGTCACAAGTTATGTCCATGAGATTTTTAGAGCTCTCCTATAGTACCACATTTCAAAGGCCATTATCTGTTGCCTTACTCTCTTCTTGAATATCCAGGTCTCACTTACATATGTGAAAATTGGCCACACTAATATTCTTATCATTCTTTTCTTTGTCTCGATACAAACTTCTGAGCAGATCTTTATTTTTCCGGAATGCATCTTTAGCTATGGCTGGTCTTATTTTTATTTCTTTATCTTGCTTTCCATCTGCAGTAATAAGTGCCTAAATATTTGTATTCTGTTGTATGTTCGATTTTCATATTGTTTATGAATATTTCGCTTGGATCTGTTTTCTTTTGAGATTTTCATAAATTTGGTCTTTTTTGCATTTATATCTAATCCAAATTCTTTACCTTCTTCAATTAGTAGCTGCAGTAATTTGATTAATTTGTTTCTGTTTTCTGCTATTAGAATGGTATCACCAGCATATCTAAGATTGTTGTATTTTATAACATTGATACTAATTCCTATTTTTTTGTTTTTCAATCTTTTTCATCACTGTCTCACTATAGATATTAAATAGATTTGGTGAAAGGATACAACCTTGTCTAACTCCTCTTTTTATTTTCACTACAGAAGTCCCAGAGTTAAACAGCTGCATTTTCTGTTTTTGGTAAGTTTTAAAAGAGGTATACTGCGAGTAGACATATCGATACAAAATTAGTAACGGAAAAAACTCACATACAAAGATTATTTAATAGTATAATTTTCGCCTGTGACACACAGGCGAAAATTATACTATTAAATAATCTTTGTATGCAAGTTTTTTCCGTTATTAATTTTTGTTTGGTGTAAATCATTTTTATAATCTTAAATACATGATCTTCTATGTCTAATTTATCTAATATATTGAACATTTTATTGTTTTACCCAGTCAAAAGCTTTCTGAAAGTTTATGAAGCATATGCAAATGTTCCTATTTCTTTCAAGTGATCTTTCTATTAGTATTTTTAGTTCCAGCATAGCATTAATGGTTCCCATTCCTCTTCTGAAGCCTTTCTTTTGTTCACTCAATTCACCGCTCAAGGCTCTTTCCAATTTGTTACAATGGTTAAAATAATTTTAGATGCATGGGATATTAGGCTCAACAGTTCTGTAATCCTCGCAATTTTGTGCATTATTTTTCTTTGGAATTGGTATGCAGATAGATGCTGTAAAAACTTCAGGTAATTCTACTGTTGTATAGATGTCCTGAATGGATTCCATTAAAGTTATTATTGCCAGTCAAAGCATTCAGCAGCTCAGCTGATATTATCACACCCAGGGGATTTATTATTAGGAAGATTCTTAATTAAGTGTTCTATCTCCTTTCTTGTCAGTAGAGGTATCTGTTGTTACGTTTAACTTAAAGTGTCGTTAATCATCTAACATGTTACCATTATCATCATCGTCATAGAGATCTGAAAAGTACTCCACCCATCTTCCATTTATCTTTTCCTTATCAATGATCATGTTTCCATCTTTGTCCTTGATGTTATTAGACTATGTACGTTCTGCTTTTCCATTAAGTTCATTCACTTTCAGGAATGCTTCTCTGGTTTTATTCCTATTTTCTAATTCTTCCATCTCAGTGCACTGCCTATTTATCCAGTTTTCTTTCAATCTTCTGTTTGATTCTTTTATCCACTGTTTTATATCTTAATCTTTCTTCTTCATTTGCTCCTTTTTTCCATGTTCTTCTTTTATCGATAAGGGTGATTATTTCTTGTGTTATCCATGTTTTTTTTTCTTTCTTTCTTCTTGTTTATTGATGTGGTTTTTTTAGCAGTTGTTATGATAGCTGCTTGTAGTCTATTCCATTGGGAGGGTTCATTTTTGTTTTGCAACTGCAAATAGCAGTTCTGAAACATTTTCATTAAATTTTGATTTTACTATTGGATTTTGTAGCATTTGCAGATCCCATTTCAGGGGTTGACTTTTAATTTTTATTGTTTTCAGGCGAATATTCATCTTCATTAAGACCAGTCTATGATCAGATCCACAGTCAGCACTTGGCATCACCTTTGAGTTCTGTATTCCATCGAAGTAACGTTTACTGACCACAATATAGTCTAATTGATTTTTGTATCTTCCATCCGGAATTCCCATGTGTATCGTGCTGTTGGTTTTTGCTCAAAATATAGTGTTAGTTATGATGATTAGCTGTGCTTGTTACATAAATCAATCAGCTTTGTCCTCTCTCATTCCAAATTCCAAATCCAAATGGACCCATGTGTGTAGATGTTCTCTCTGATCCAACTTTTGTGTTCCAGTCACCCATAGTGCAAATAACTCGATCTTTCTTGCCTCCAACTTCCTTTATACACCATTCTATTTCATCATACATGTTATCTATTTCTGCTTCCTCATTTTGTTCTGTAGGAGCATATATTTGAATGATCAGCATATCTCTAGATTTAGATTTTACTAGAATTGCCATTACTCTATCTGATTTTTTGATGACATGGATAATGTTTTTATTAGTTTTCTTCTCTCCACCTCTCCTTGATATTTCACCACCTGACGTATATATTTTATATATCTTGCCATTTGAAGTTTCGACTCAAAATCTGATGATCCTTTCCAAAAGGTTTCACTTATTCCTAGTATATTAATATTCAATCTCTCCATCTCTCTCATCACATTAGCCAATTTCCCACATTTATTCAATCCTCTTACATTCCAAGTAGCAATATTCAAGCAATTTCTGCATTGAGTTTCTTTATAGCATTCACAGACTGACAATTCCACAGGGTCTGCTACATCACCCTGACACCACTGTTCCAGACATATTGAGACTACCCAGGCTTAATTTCTTTTCTGTTTAGACACGATGCTTTAAATAGTGGCATTTTTTTACAGAATGGGCCACCAGAACTATGCAACCCCCAATATGAATGTAGGACCGCAGCTGTCGTTGGTTAGCGGGTCCCATGGACCTAGCCAGGAAGCCTACAAAGTAGTGCCGCCAACCATCCCCCATCATCCACCACCGAGGGGACGCCCCATGCACAGTGACAACCCAGAGAATGGACATTACAATACCAATATTTAAAAAAGGAACAAAATCTGAACCTAAAAACTATCCAGAAATAAACTTATTGTTCACTACCCAATGTACAAAAATTATTAGAGAAGAATTAGAATCGAGACAAAATTATAATGATAAACAATAAGATTCCATCATAAAATGCTATATTTTTTATAAAGCAATTTATAGAAAAAAAAAATTATGCATTTCACTGGCTTAGAGAAGGCTTGTGACAGAATCAGATTACAGGATGTGATGAAAGCAAAGATATATACACAAAAAATGAATGCATAATAAGATATCAAAATACAAATATACAAAAAATTCCCAGAAGGAATCAGACAAGGTGATTCTTTAAGTGCATGCACATTTAACATAGAATTATAGAAGAAATAATAACAGAATTTAAAAAGCAGAAATTAAATGGAATAAAAATCAAAAAAGCAAAATTTCAATTTTGTATGCAGATGATGTAGTATTACTTGCATGGAATAAAGATGCTCTCCAGAAGAAATTATTTGAATTACAACAAATATACAGAAGTTTTAATGTGAAAATATCAACAGAAAAAAACCAAAATAAAAAAAAAAAACCAGGTAAATGCAAAAGAACCAATAAGATGAAAATTAGAACTAAATGGAAAAATACTGGAACAGGTAATGAAATTTAAATGCCCAGGAATAACTATTAACAGTCAAAATATAATACATAATGAAGTAAAAAATAAAAAAAATCCCTGAAAGCTAATCAAATACCATCATCAATTTCCTGATATGGATCCTCAAGGAATGTTCAGACTATTATGATAGCACTACATTATTAATAATCTCCTATCAACAATTTTCCTCCAAATTAGTCTATTACTTATCAGCACTCCAATATTGTTGTATCTAACATCATTCTTCTAAGGTAGTTCTGACTAAATCAATCCACCAAGACCTTGGTCTTCCTCTAGGTATTTTTCCTACCATCATGACATCAAACATCTGTTTTGCTAACCCTCAATTCTGTTTCTGTGACCAACACCCCCTTTAAATTAGCTCTGTTCACATATTCTTGAATGCAAACATTATCAAGTTCCTTACTAATGTCTTCATTTTTAATATGATTTTGCCATTGAAGCCATTTGTTCAGGTCCCTAATTTTTTTTAGAACTCTCATATCTGTGGTCTCTAATCTTTGATTAACTACTTTATTTCTAACCTAACTCTCAGATCCATAACTTAAAACTGGTTTTTTGAACACTGTTTTATATACTGCAAGTTTAGTGTTATAGCTAATTTTGCTCTTATGCCACATAAACTTATTTAACTGCCAGATTTAACCTGCCATCCTCACTAAAAACTGGGCCTAAATAACTGAAATATTTCACTTGTTCTATAGGCTTTCCATTCAGAATGCAGCTGAAGTTTTCTGTGTTCCTGCCTATTTGCATAGTTTTGATCTTTTTATTGCCAATTTTCATGCTGAATTTGTTATAGCTGTTATTCAATTTAGTCATAGAATCCTGGAGACTTACACTGGATGTGTTTAAGAGTACATCTGAATAAAGAAAAGAACTACGTTTGATATCTCCAATTCTAATGCCAGGTTTAATACCACTTTCTTTCATAATGTGATCCACATAGATGATGAGATAATGTGCATCCTTGTCTTACACCTGATATTATATCAAATCATCTTCCTGTATTTCCTTCAATTCTAACTATGAATTAAACAACTATACAAGGTTCCATTTACTCAATATAACTGAAGTGTTTCAAAAGCTTTTCCCTGGGCACTATGTCGTATGCCTTTTCCAGATCTACAAAACTTACAGTACAGATCCTTGTCATATTCCAATGATTTCTCAACTATTTGGTCTGGATCCAGCTAATTTGGAAGTAAATTGCAGATAGGAGATTAGTAATAATGTAAACTTAATCATGCAGTACTGTCATGGTGCCCAGGGAAAAGCTTTTGAAACACTACAGTTATTTTCAAGTAAATGGACTTGAAGGTATGAAATTGATGATGATGAAGATTTTAAATGATTTGCTGATTCTAATCCAGAATTCAAAAAATGTTCTCAGAAATTGCTTTGGATGTTTGATATGATATCATTCTACCATGACTTCTGAACACTGTCCAACTTGCTTAACTTCTTTCCAAATTCCAAAATTCAAGTATAGTGATATGCTTAGGAAAGACCAACACAAGAGCAGCTACTCAGTGGGTGTTTGTATGCTATGCTTGTAAGAAACAAAAACATTGCAGAGATATAAATTCAATCATAATTATACAACATGCACATTTTTTCAATACTTAGGTTTAAATTAAAAAAAAAAAAAAAATAGAACCTGAAGTGGAATATACATATACCTGTAACTGTGGATATATCTTGCGAATCATAGATATACTAAGAGCATTCAGAGCCTTTGGTCTATTTAAAATTATGACACCCTTATTGCCCACTCTTTCCATAATAACATCTGGATCTGATGACATTCTCTGAAAATGAAAAGAGAACCTTACAAATATATATAAAAATTCTAAATTTTATTCATTTATCTAAGATATGTTTCCTTTAAAATATTTTCATGTCCAATAACAAGTATTTTCCAGTTTTTGAAAGGGAAAAATTGGAATTTTCAAGAAAGTATTCATTGTTGATGATTTCCACAAAGAATGATAGAATTTTAAATGTAATTTTTTTTTTTCAAACCAAACTGTCATAATCTGGATGGAAAGAAACACTTATTCCCTTACAAAGTTTTGCATATGGGCATATGTGTGCATGTGAGAGAGAGAGAGAGTGCATGCATACACCCACACATGTGCATGTCCATCCATCGTAATTTATAGGGGTCAAGATGTGACAATTCAGTTTAAAAAAATACATATTTAAAGTTTGGGTTAATGATTTGCATACAACATGAATTTAGGCTAATCCATCTAATAACAGATATATCAAACAGCAGTTTAATCAATTTTAAGAGAGTAACAATGTAAATCTATAGAATTTTTATTATTACTATTGGCTTTCCCACCTAGAAGTAAGTCCATCTAAGGTATGAATGGCATGAAATTCACAAATTATCCAAATTCTTATTTATACCATGTCAGTACAAGTAACTACAAAATGACAACCAAATATATTTGAGGATAGTTTTGTCCATGATGGGAAACTAGAGAAGCCAGAGGTAAACTAACCACTGACTGACCAACTCATTGTTGGAGTAGAAGATGATCCAACAAGTAGAAGATGAATCATATACTGATTAGCCATTATTGTGGTCAAACCAGACACATACAACACAAAATTTGACACCCATCTATAGGATGTCTTTTATATATATTCTCACAGCTAGTCCTTTTCCTATCCTTCAATGTCACACCTGTGTATTATTTTTTTTAATATACATATTTTTAATAGAAATTTTTTATATGCATATTTATACACAGACAAAATAATACCAGCAGAGCATTTCAATGTTGATAAATTAAATAATTGCAAACACAAGTTTTAATTAATCTAATCTCCAGTCTAACAGCTCAGGCAAGAAAAAAAGTACAAGAGCTGCTAAAGAAACTTTTGAACTCATTTCCATTAGTGGGCAGAAAAGGAACAATTTTTCAGCCATCTTCAGTCCTGACATTACATCCATCCTTGGTTTTTCTCTGATGCAATGAATAAAATATATATATAAAGTACAAAAATATGTCACTACAAGAGTTAAAAGATAAAATTAAAGATATGTGAGTGCAGTTGTGCTAGCAATGTTGGAGCACAAAAGTTGAGTAACAAGCTGGACATATGAGGGGTGTTTGAAAAGTTTGGTAAAAAAATAAGTTAAACATATATTTTTGGAAAAAATCACCTTGTTTTCTCAACATAGTCTCCATCAAGGTCTACACATTTGGTCCAGCAAGTTTCCAATTTTTTCATCCCATCTAAAAAGTAGGATTTGTCAAATTGTGCAAATTAGTCATTGACAGCCTGGTTGACATCCGCATTCGAAGAAAATTTTTTCCACCAAGCCAAATTTTTGCGTTTGGGAACAAGAAGAAGTAACACAGGGCCAAGTCCGGAGAGAGTACAGTGGATGTGGAACCAATTTGAACCTAAATTTGTGCAATTTTGCCACTGCGACGGCCGATGCATTGTCTTGATGAAAGAGCACCTTTTTTGTGTGCTAATCTTTAAATGATCCAACAATGACGTATAATAGACTCCTGTTATTATCTTACCCTTTTCCAAATAGTCATCATCATCATCAAATTCCTGCAATGTACAGGATATGATAGTACTATATGAAAAATTTACATCATTACTAACTTCGTATTTACAATTTTCCTCCAAATCAGTCTGTTACTTGTCAAGACTCCAACATTGTCAGATCTTATATTTCTATCGTCTAAGGCATCGTATCAATCCACCTATATCTTGGTCTTCCTCTGGGTTGTTTCTCTGCCAGCATGGCAGAGAAACGACCCAGAGGAACACTTGTTTTGCTAATCTTTCCTCATCCATCCCGTTTAAGTGACCATACCACCTGAGATTAGTTCTGCTAACGCATTCCTGAATAGTGACAATGTCTAGTTCTTTCCTAATTTCTTCGTTTTTAATATGATATTGCCATTGATGACATTCTGTTTATGCCTCTAATCTTTCTCAGGACTCCCATATCTGCAGTCTCTAGTCTTTGGTCAAGTGTTTTACTTCTGACCCAGCTCTCAGATCCATAAGTTAAAACTGGTTTGAACACTGTCTTGTATACAGCTAATTTAGTGTTCCGACTAATTTCTCTCTTATTCCATATGAATTTATTCAATTTACTTCCTATCATACCAGCTTTGTTGATTCTGTTGTCTATTTCCATATTTAATTTGCCATCTTCACTAAAAATATTGCCTAAGTAGCTGAAATGTTTTACTTGTTCCACAGGTTCCCCATTCAAAACACAGTTGACATTTTCAACAATTCTGAGTGCTCACTTTGCTAAGATATATCAACCAGGTGTACGTAACATGGTGCACAGTGCTACTGCTACATTGGATGAAGAGTTAGAGGTTCATGAAAATGAGGTTGAAGAGCTGTTGCATAACCTGGATAAGAATTTGTCTATAAGGACGGATGGAATATCAGCCCAGGTGCTAAAGGAATGTTCACTGAATTGGCTACACCTTTTACATGTTTGTATAACTTGAGTCTCAGCTCAGGAATGATACCACAGGAATGTATGATAGTTCCATTGTACAAGGGTGGTGAAAAAACTGATGTGTCTAACTACCAACCTATCATTATCTCTGGTGTGGTAGTGAATATTTTAGAGAAGTTGGTAAGAACTTGCATACAGAAATGGATAGACAAACATGCTATACTCTGCAAGGAAGAGTATGGGTTTACTAAAGGAAGGTCATGTTTTAGCAATTTGCTCATATTTTATAACAATATTACAGCGAAGTTGAATAAAGGGAACGGATGCACTATGATAATGCTGGATTTTTCTAAGGCATTTGATAGGATACCACACATTCTCCAGTTTACGTAACATAGGCTGTTACGTAAACTGGAGAATATGGGATTGGAATATAATTTATTGACTTGGGTCAAGGGATGGTTGACAGACAGATATCAAAAAATGGTATATAGTGGGTATGAATCTGCCAGATTTAAGATGACCAGTGGTGTACCTCAGGGTTCAGTCCTTGGGCCATTATTGTTCAATCTATACATTAATGACATCAGGAAGGATCTAATATCAGATGTGCAACTATCTGTCGATAATGTGAAGATAGGAAGAGCAATCAGGGATGTTACTGATATTTGACAATTACAAAATGATTTGAATAGACTGAAAATTTGGCCAAACAAAAATGGCTGTCAATTTAATGTTAGTAAGCATAAAGTTAAGCACTTTGGCATGATTAGAGTTCCAGCGGCATATTATATTAGTGGGGTTATACTACAAGAAACTGATGAGGCAAGGGATCTTGGCATACTGGTGAATAGGAATTTAAAGTTCAAAGGTCACATAGCAAAAGCTGCAAATACAACTCAGAGGATAATTGTGATGTTGAAGCAAACCTTGACAAGTCATTTTGTCTCTTTATAAGGCTTTGATAAGACCACACCTGGATTATTGTGTGCAGATTTGGTCTTCCAGATTCCAAGGGGATAAAGAAGCTGTGGAAAGGGTGCAAAGAAGAGTTACAATGATTATATCTGGGATTATGGGATTTAGATTATGAGGACAGATTGTGAGTATGTGGATTGCAGACTCTGGTTAACAGGAGAAAGAGGAGTGATATGATAGAGGTCTATGAACTTTTGAATGGGTGTATAAGATATCAATTAAAAAATTTTTCTTTATATGAAAGGTGGGGAGAGAACATGGGGCATCCATCGAAGTTAAGCTTATCTGCAGTCAAGAAAGCGGTAAGAGCTAGGTTTTTTCTCCCAGAGAGCTGTGAGTAAGTGGAATAATTTGCCCTTAGGGATAGTGAGTGTATCTAGTGTGAATGAATTTAAGGGAAGTATGATAGCTGGTTTGGATGATTTATAGCCTCCCTTGATGAGTCCTAGACTCCCTGGAGGTCTCAGATGATAATAATAATAATAACTGTTCTTAGCCTTTTCTCAAATATCTGGAACACTCAGTTAGGGAAATTCATCTGTAATTCTCAAATTCAGTTTTAATTCTGTTTTTATATATAGGTTCAATGAGAGCATGCTTCTGTCATCTGGAATTTGAGCTTCTGATCAGAAGTTCTAAATTATGTAGTGCATCCATTGTAAAATTTATGTAACTTTTGACACTTGGCTTTCACGTTTCAGGTTTTTGATGAACTTTTCCACACTAGTATTGATTAAATTAAACTTGCCAAGAAATTATATTCTTGTTTAATCCTTTATCCAAGCATAAGGGAAAAAAAAGTTTATGCATGAAGTATCTTCACGACCAGGCTACTTTTATATAGAGGATGATGATTTTACATCAACTGCCTTAGCAGTCTGTAATGCAAAGCACATTTCCTTTCAGAAGTGGTATCTCGCTATACATTATGGGAGGGTTCACTACCCAGTTAGGTTTTATTGAAATCTCATTAGTTGAAGCCGGACTGAGAAAATACACCAAAGTTGAATTAATGCAGACAGCATATATTTCCCGCATACAAGTAGTGCTGGCCTGGTTGGCCAAATGATTAGCGTACCTGCACTCCAACCAACAGGTCACAGGTTCGAATCCCACCATGGGCATGGATATTTGTGATTGTCTTTAGGTGGGAGATGTATTTCCTTGCCCGGTGTGAGACTACCACCCCATTTATTGAAGGCCTCAAGTGGCTTGAAAAAAGTTCCATGTTTGGTCTGTAGAGCAGGGTTTGCAGACTATGTAAAAATAAATAAAAAATTACAGTATATGTATACATACACACACAGGTAGTCCTTGACTTACAATGGCCAAAAATTATTATTAAAAATTGTCTAATTTAACTTTTCCGTCAGCATATACATACATATATCACATTGCTTTTGTATATGCATTGCAATGTTGCCATTAATCAACAAGCAAAGCCTATCACCAATACGCAATAGCCACTGCTATGATTCACCCACTTCTAACTTATTTAGACACAGCCTTTGGCACGTTAGTTGCTAATCAGCAGTCGAAGTGTTCATTTCTCTTGTTGCAATTTTTGTATCTCGTCATAACCCTATCATGTCCAGTAAGAGAAGTAATACTATTGATGAAAATTCCAACATAAAAAAGAAGGCAAGGAAAGCTTTAAGTTCAGATGTCAAAATGAAGGTCATTAAAGCATATGACAAAGGAAAGAAAGTCGGTGAAATAGCACAAGAAGAAAACCTATTGCATTCAACTGTTTCAACAATTATAAAAGATAAATATAGAACAATGGAGGCAGCTAAAGGGGAAGTTAATATGAAATGTACAATTTTAACGAAAAAAAAAGAAGGCCAATTCATGAAATGGAGAAGCTTTTAATGATATGGATAGATGATCAAATCAACAAGAATATTCCTCTCAGTTTGTTTATGATTCAAACAAAAGCATGCAGCCTATATGACAATTTAAGGAAACAACAAGAAGATAAATACAGCGAGCATACATTTAACGCTAGTAAAGGTTGGTTTTATCGATTCAAAAGCCGATTTAACTTACATAACACACGAATAAAAGGAGAAGCTGCGAGTTCCAATTTTGAAACTACTAAAATTTTCATGAAAAATCTGAAAAAAAAAAAAAAATAATAAATAAAACCTGAAATAAACCCATATCAAAAATTGCCATTTTTGATATGGGTTTATGTATTTTTTCTTTCTTAATTTTGTATTTGTATGTGCTAATAAATAATTTATAAATGTTTATGTAAGCTTATACATTTTTAACTGTTTTAAGTTAAATAGAAACCTAATTTATGAAAATATCATAACAGAAATCAAACAAATCAAGAATTAAAAAAAAGTCCTCAACTTACTACAGAGATGTTGTAATGGAACCCTGCAGTTAGTGTGAGGCTACTTGTACCTAAAATATTACTCTACTTATATGAATACTGATGAATTTTAAGTGAAGTGACAGACAAAAACCTGAAAGAGCCAAGAAATGACTTTGAACCAGAAAGTTTGAATTCTATATAAATGTCGAATAATTATGGTCAAAATGCATTAGTGATAAAATATGATGTAGGAAAAGATTTCTTTCTTTCTTTTTTTTTTTTTTGCAGCATTTCTGGGTGAAGTCTACATCTGGTTTCTTCGTGAATATCTCGACTTCTGAAGAAAGGGGAAATTTCTTTGAAAAAAATTGTATTATGGAATTAAGTTTATTTATTAGCCTTGGTAATTTTTTTTTTAAACAATCTAATATTTTCCTGTTATCCAATTCAATCATTTCAGACATATCATATTGCAAAGATTTTGCCAGATTACTATGCATCTTATTTTTTATTTCTTAGATTACTTGTTAACAGCAAATAATGTTTGTTGTTTTGGTGGATTTACTTTTGATTCTGACTGCTTACTGGTTCTTATTCTGGGTAGATATTTCAGTTTAATTTTATTTTATAAATTCATTGCTATGCTTAAATTTTTACATGGTTAATAATAGATGTATACTTTCTTTTTTCCTGCATCATCCAGATATTTTGTGTTGGCATGTTTTGCCTTTTGCAAATTTTGAATTTTCACATAAATTGCAAAACTTCCATATATTGCTTTATTATTTATGGCCTAAACTGTATTCTTCTTCAATACTTCATAATATAAAAAACACTTTTAAGACTGCATAAAATAAACTAAAATAGAACACCAAAGAAAATGCCAATAGCAAATGTAATGTCTTTGTATGCAGTCTCACAAGATAAGGAGATGATTTTCCTAATTCTTTGCATTTGTTATGAAGCATGTAACAGGAATTTTTCTGCTTTGGTTGGCCGAATAATAAATCTTTCTATTGACTCAGCTGAAACCAAATATTTTAAAGACATAGCGAATACCGAAGCAAAACCAAATTTTCAGCACATCCCTAATTATTAATTTTGTTGTTTTCTGCAAATTTTCCTAAAACATTTCTATATGTGTGGTAATCATTCCCTATTCTACTGTTTAGGTCTCCAACAATGGCCAACTTTTCCTTTTTCATTGTGTCGGCTGTCTTCTCTGATACCTCGAAGAATTCATCCATTTCTTCCTTAGTAGAACCTTTTGTGGTACCATGCGGGCAAATATGTCTCATACAGTTTACCGTTCTAATATGTGCCTACATCACTCTACTTGATAGTGCCTGCCCTTCAAGATTATCTTCATACTTATTGTTGAATACTATAGCTACTGCTACTCCTTTTCCCTGATTGTTATTGCCTGAATATAACATCTTGTATTTGTTGCTCTTAGAAAGATCTCACTTGTTTTTGCCTTCATTTTCGAAATTATGGATTTTACAACCATGTTATAATTAGCTCTTTTTATTATCCCAACGTTTCGATCTTCATATCTCCATGCCAGCTAGTAATGCACTTGTGCAAAGTTTGTACTTCCAAAGAGGAAGTTGATATTAGTGAGAGAGAAGAATAGAACTGGTGTTGCAATGATTAGAACAGAGATATTTTGAAAAGTTGGAAGTTTAGGAGAGAAATAGTTTAAAGGAATTCTTAAGCCAAAAAGGTGGAAAAGAGCATTATGAAAGAAACAAACAGTTGTCCCAAAATTATCAGATTAATTTCTTTTATATGAAGCCGAGTTGGGGCATAGATAAAAGAGATAGTTTCTCCCAAAGCAACGGACAGTTCCTTTTGATACGTTATCCAGCAAGAATATTATAATTAAGCACTGTAAACTTGAAAGAGATGAATTCTTTTTGTGCTCAAGGATAAGGAAGACGTTTCCATAAGGAAAAAGGGAATTTTAAAATTATATTTGTATCTCAAGGGAATAGAAAAGGAATTGATACTGCAGAGAATATATCAAAGAAATATGTTCCATCTTAAAAAAAGTTGTGCACAAACTATCTTTTTGCTTTCAAAGAAAAACAGGTATCAGCTAATTAGATTTCTATGGCCACTGTTAAGAGCAGAAGAAACTGTGTCTTATAAGTTTGAAGTTTTTATATTCTTATCAGATCCTGTGATCTTGAAGAGAAAATAAGAAATCTTATGTGGTGTTTATGTTCATTAACTCTGTTGTTACGTTTGTAGGCCTTTTTCTCTTTAGGAGATGAGATTTTATTTATAACGCAATTTGTATATAGCACTTGCAAAACAAACATTTTACACACACACACACTGTAAAAGTGGCAATACCAATAAATTTAAGGCAAACATTCTAGCAATTCAAAAGATGAAAGAAGGAAAATCCCCTGGAATAGATGGTATACAGATAGAACTTATAAGGAATATAGGTGAAAAAAGTATGGAAGTGTTATGGCAAATTATTAACGGAATTTATGAGGGACAAAAATTACCAGAGGAGTTTAGAAGATAAATTTTTATCCCCATTCCAAAAAAGACGGGAGTTTTGGACTGTAACAATTTTAGAACGATAAGTCTTATAACTCACACAGCAAAAATTCTCGCACAAATAATTTTGGAGAGAATTAAGAGTAAAACAGAAAAAGAAATGAATGAGGAACAGTTTGGATTTCGAACCAACAGAGGAACTAGAGAGGCTATAACTTGTCTAAGAATTACTGGGGAGAAAACACTAAACCATGGTGGAAAGTTGTTTTGGGGATTTCTAGACTTTGAAAAGGCATTTGATACAGTGAAACATAAAAGGCTTTTTGACATTCTAGAAAATATTGATATTAACTCTTATGACTTGGAAATCTTAAAGAGATTATATTGGACACAAACAGCATCAGTATGTGTTAATGGAGAGGAAACAGGAGAATTCCCAGTGGAGAGAGGAGTTAGACAAGGATGCAAATTATCACCATTATTGTTTAACCTTTATAGTGAATAAATGCCTAGAGAGGCACTTGAGGATGTAGAAGAAGGAATAAAAATAAATGGAAGAATCATTAATAACTTAAGATATGCGGATGATGTAGTGGTGATGGCCGAAAGTGAAAATGGATTACGACAAATTGTTCAAAGAATTGAAAACTCCTGTAAAGAGTATGGACTAAGGATTAACACAAAGAAGACCAAGACAACAATAATGGGCAGAAAAATAGGAGATAATATAAAGATAAGATGTGGAGGAAAGATTTCAATATTTAGGTAGCTGGATCTCAGAGAAAGGAACTTCAGAGTTGGACATTAGAAATAGAATAGGCAAAGCTAAATCGGCATTTATGGAAATGAAGAGAATTTTAATAAACAAGAATATTAAAATAGGTGTTAGAGTAGGAATAGTTAAAGCAACAGTTTGGAGTATTGCAAGTTATGGAAGTGAGTCATGCACACTCAGAAAGAGAGATATGGAAAGAATTAATGCATTGGAAATGTGGTGTTATAGAAAGATGGAAAAGATTACCTATACAGAGAGAATATCAAATCAAGAAGTTTTAAGATGAGTTGGGATGGGAAAAAACACTGCTGCTCAAGAATATTATGCAAAGACCAGATTTGCAGGGCATCTTCTGAGCGGTTCTTCAGGACACCTGACAAGAAGAATATTACCCGGGAAAGTTGAGGGGAAGAGAAGACGTGGAAGACCAACTAGAGAGTGGTGCAATGACATTGTGGAATGGACTGGTTTAAGAATGATGGAGGCGACAGACCGAGAAAAATGGAGAAGAGCTGCTCATTTGCTGCAACCCTCTTGCTAGAGGATGCTACTGGATGATGATGATGACCATAAATTTACACAATATTAATTGTTTGTAAATAAAGATATTACTTTTGAATTTTCTTTGCTTCTCACTCAATGTCTTAAGTTAACTTATTATAATAATACTATCCTGGATCCAAATCTCTGATATTAACTAAATAGTTAATGAACCACTCAGGCATACTACTCCGGTATATAATGACAACCAGGGACAAAACATACTACCTCACTTGAACTACTGTGTGCAGATCTGTTCTCTTGCTTTTTATGTTGACATTAATAAAGTGGAAAGAGAGTGCAAAGGAGAATACTAAAGAAAATATTAGGGTTATGGAATACAGATTATGAAGATAGTTTGGGAATTTATGGGCTGCATACACTAACAAACAAGAGAAGAGGAGGGGGGGGTGATATGATTGAGAGTTACAACTTCTAAAAGGGTCATACTAGTAGATGGATTTTTTTCATTTTATGGAGGGTGGGGAGCGGATAAGAAGGCATCCATGGAAGTTGGAATGAATGTAGTGAAGAAGGAAGTGAGAATTAGATTTCTCTCTCAGAGTGGTGCTCTAGTGGAATGGATTGCTTTTGGAAGTTGTGAGTGCAAGTGGTGCAAATGAATTCAAGAAAGATATGACAGCTGGTATATTGCCAACCTGGTTGGCCGAGTGGTTAGTGTACCAGCTCCCCAACCAACAGGCAGCAGGTTTGAATCTTGACATGGGCATGGATGTTTGCAATTGTCTTTAGGCAGGAGATGAATTTCATCACTTGACATGAAGAGCAGGGTTTCTAGACTATGTAAAAAAAAAAGTAAAAATTGAAAAAAAAAAATCCTTAGCCCACACATGGTACCAAATGTACTACAGGTTTGCAAATGACTTTTGATGGGTGGGAGTAACAAAAAAGTGATATGTAGCCTCCCTAGAGGTCACTCTCTCTCTCTTAATAATAATAATCTTAATATAAAAGTAGTCATGAAGATACTTCAAGTACAATCTTTGTTTGCCTGCACTTGGATAAAGGGCTAAACAAGAATATAATTTCTTGGCAAGTTTGATTTAATTTCTAACCAAGTTGAAAAACTTTCTACACCTATCTCTGATTTACTGACCCAGAGTATTTGAACAATAAAGTGATACAACTTTGTACTACTTGCATGTGGGAAATGCATGACTTCTGCATTAATTAAACCCTGGTATCTCTTCTGGGTCTGGCTCCCACTGATGGGTCCCCAATTAAAGGTTGAAACTGGTCTAGGTAGTGACCCTTCCTATAATGCACAGCAATGAAAAGTACACTTCTGAAAGGAAGTGTGCTTTGCATTACAGGGATGCTAAGAAAATTGTGAGGATATGAAGTCATCAGCATCTATATAAAGTAAGCTAGTTGTGAAAATACTTCATATGCAAACTTTCTTTGCTTATACTTGGAGAAAGGATTAAACAAGAATATACTTTCTTGGCAAGTTTAAGTTAATTTCTAATCAAGTGGAAAAATTTTCTACAACCAAGTACTGATATATAACATTGAATGTATTCTTCTTGAATATTTTCTTCTGCTGGAACTGCAATGAAAATATCATTTACTAACTAAATTAATTATTTACATGCTGATATTTCATGATATCCAGATAGCATTATGATTGCATAGTGGAGAAAATCTACAGACAAGTGACTAACAGTGTGTCAGGTCTATGGAATGGTCCTTATGAGGGGAGATTGAAGGCCTGTGGGTTATAAAGATTAGTTGATAGCCAAAAAAAGAGGGAAGGGTATAATAGAAACATAAATTATTAAACAAATTTTATAGGATTTACATGAAAGCTTTTTCAGTTTACAGCAGGAAGTGAAAGTGTAAAAATAATCATAATTTAAAATTCTGAATATTTTACAAATTGTTTATGTTACTACATTCATTAGTTTTGGTTTCATAACATGCATTGCCGGCACTTGCGATGCGCCCGTTATTGATGTTATTTTGTCAAAATGAAATGTGAAGCATCTAAAAAAAATTCATGTACTTACTGGATTTGGGTAGTTGTGTTACTTTCAGAAATTTCATTGTAGTTTAAAATATTAAGTGTTGTGTTTTATGAAGACATTCTCTTTTCGCTAATGGAGACAATGTGTCAGCCATTATACTTGCTTCTCGCTTGCCACTTTCATGGAGTGCACATGCTCGCCAAGGAGTTTGATTGGTGATTGACAGCTGACAGAGAGAACGTTCAGCATCGAGGTAACGGAGAAAACGAGAGAGCATTTGGGAAGAAAAGAGAACGCAGGCTGGCAGATATTTAGGTTCTGAGGAAATTAAGTTTTTTTTATATGACAGTCAGAGGAAAATTAATAGCATATTCCGAAGAAGAAATCGTAGAACTGTGAGTTTTTAAATTGGGAGATTGTCAATGAGTATTGGTAAATAAAAGAAGATATTGCTATTGACATTCTAAAGGAATGTTCGAGGAAATGCTGATTGAAAATTTCATCTGTTTTAAGGATGCCGGATCTATTTGTTATTTCTACTGGAATAGGAGATGGAATTTAGCAATTTAGATAAAGCAGTAGAAGAAACTTTTTTGCTGGTACAAAAATTAACAAAAATCGAACTGCATGAGGTAAGAGTACCTATACTTCGATAAATTCAGAATATCTTACTTCAGAGTCAGGAGGAATAATGTGTACAACATGAGGGTGATGAGAAAGGATCTTATGAAAAGAAGAAGAGAATCTTATATCTTCGGAAAAGGGCCTTAACAGAGAAACTGGCTATGAACATTTTGTTATTATGTAAACAAAGTGTTTAGGTCTAGTGGATATGATGAAGTACATGTTAAACAAATCAGTAATAGAATGAGTTAGAAAATGGGTGATCTCTTAAGTGTAAGATTATTTTAAAAGGCCTTGGATCCAATTAATTTTGTAGTTAATTATGTAATTTTGTTTGAAGTGTATATATATTGTTTTTGTTTTATTAAATGTCTAATTTTTGTATTTTGGTCTTGAATCGGTGATTTTTTTGTATTTTGGTCTTGAATCGGTGATTTTTTTGGATTCTGAAAGAAACGGTAAAAAAAATCATTGCACCAATCGGAGTGAACCATTGTGCATATATAAATACACTCGGAAATAGAAATAATTGTTATAGAGAAAATCTCATAAAACTGAGGATAGATTGAATAAAAATTAATATTATCCTATCACAAATGGCACAGTCGAACAGAGATTAAATAATAAAAATCTCATCTCTAAACAAAAGAATAAGCGGTCACCTGGAAATTGTGTAGAGTGTGGTTAGAGTGCGAGGACTAGCTTTTTTGGGAGAAATGGTTTACCAGCTGTAGTTGTGTGTGCTTCATTAGTGAACGAGCTCAAGGAGAAATATGATAGGTATTGTGTGAATTAGTATAGGCCTGACATGATGAATCTTTGACTCCATGGAGATGCCTGAGAAAATAAAAAGGAAATAATAATAAAAATAATAGTAATATGTTAAAATATAAGGCATTTCTCAAAAGAGTTAAATAATAAAATTCAAATATTTGAAATAGCCATCAACAAACTAAATCAAAGGCAAAAACAATGAACACACTCATTTGTGCTGGTGGCTGTCCAGACACAGATGATCAGATAAATGGGTGTGGTAATAAGTGAATTATTACAAAGAGTTTTCAAAATACTCACCCTTACAGTAAAACTCAAGGTTTTAAGGTAATAATTGGATCTGAAAGTAAAAATGTTTATAATCAGTAATTTTTATAATTTAATTTCATTAATAGCTTGACTTTGGTGAAATTTCTATATTTTTTTAGTGTACATCAGAATTTCAAAAATAATAAATAACAATGAATGACTACAGAATAATGGTATAAAAAATGTTTCTTAACTTATAATTAACTTCATATCATCTGCTAGAATAAAAAATTAAATAGTTAACATGCTTTCTCAGTATGCAAGAATCTCATAAAACTAAAAATCCCCCCCCCCAAAAATAATAAATAAATAAAAGCAGTCTAAGAATACAAACTGCAAGTATCTAAATTACTACCAAGGATCAGAGCAAATGAAATTAAAAGCACATTGAAGAATTGGTAGAGTGATCGAAGGTGACTTTTTTTTTTGTTTTTTAATTTTGCAAGACCTTAATACAAGCTGTCAATTATATCTCTTTTCATCCCCCTATATATATCATAAAAAATTACCTAAGTAGCTGGCTGCAATTTTCAAATGTTACTTCCAAGTGTGTATACACACACACACACACACACACACACACACACACACACACACACACACACACACACACACACACACACACACACACACACACACACACGTATATATATATATATTTTTATGAAAAAATTGAATGACTAGAACCGAGATTTAATTAAAAAGGTTTTAATATAAACACACTACTAGTTTCGGCCTGTAACAGCCTTCTTCAGGTGACATTATAAAAGAAAAAACACTCAACATTGAGGGTTAAAAGACTATGAACATCATAGACAGTCTTTATACATAATTAGCATGAAAACGTTGTAGTTGTATTTGAAGTTGTTCTTTCATTTGTTGCATTGTTGGGAGAGTGCGTGCTTGCTGCATCACGTGAACGCCAGTACATGATTACAGCTGAATGACTATCTGGGAGGTTGTAGCTTAAGTTGTTATTTAGATGAACAGGATTGAAGATGATTTCTCTCGATTCCACAATTTTTCTCTCTATTTCGTCACTGCAACGGAAGATGTTTGTAGATTTTTCCCAGCAGACTTTGTGACTTTGGTTATCATCATTAGGATTAGCCGAGAAAAGGATATGACTTGATAATGCACTCGCTCGCTGTCTCTTGTAAGTGATGTCTCTCATGTGTTCTTCCATACGCATTTCGACAGATTTGTCTGTCTGCCTGAAATAAGGAATATCGCAGTCACATAATATTTTATATACGCCAGGGTATTTGAGTTGATGATGACAAGGTTTTGGGTGGCTAATTAAGGAACGGATCTTTGGAAGTGGAGTGAACAAGGTTCTGATATTGTATTTTTTTAGAACTTTTGCTAATTTATGTGAAACAGTACTTATGTAAGGAATAGATATATTGCTTTTGAATCTATTTGTTTCTTCTGAGTGATGTCTAGGAGGATTAAGAAGGAATTTGTTAATGATTTTCTTGGAATATCCATTAACTTCGAAAGAAGTTTTCAGATGGTTTATTTCTGTAAGCAGTTCATTTGGATCATCAAGAAGAGAACGGGCTCTATGTCCCAAGGTGGAAATTATTCCAAGCTTATGAGGAGGGAAATGATGGGACTGACTGTGCAGATATCTGTTGGTATGTGTGGGTTTTCTATATATCGATATTTTTAGTTTACCAGAAGAGCGAGTCAGTTTGACATCAAGAAAAGGCAAGGAATTATCCATTATCAAGGAATTATCCAGGGAAATCACCATCCTTTATCAAGAACACTACAGAATTTGTTACATACATCAAGGATATTACAGTCGATGAAAATGACATTATGGCTAGCTTGGACATAACTTCTTTGTTCACTAATGTCCCAACAGATGAAGTCCTAACATTACTCAAGGACAAGTTATCCAAAAAAATGTTAGCCTTGCTTACACATTGCATCAGGTCCGGTTACTTCAAATTTCAAGATAATATATACAAACAAAATCATGGACTGGCTATGGGTAATCCTTTATCTCTGGTTCTTGCAAATATTTACTTAGAAGATTTTGAAACCAAGGCTATCTCTTCCTTTATTTTAACACCTAAAGTTTGGAAACGTTATGTGGATGATGTCTTCATTGTTTGGAGCCATGGACATGAATCCCTTATGGTTTTCCTCGAACATCTCAATAGCCGACATCAAGGTATTAAGTTTACTGCTGAGCTTGAAACGGATAATACCTTGCCTTTTCTTGATGTCAAACTGACTCGCTCTTCTGGTAAACTAACAATATATATAGTTAGTTTAAAACTAAAGTTTTAAACTAACTATAGTTAGTTTAAAACTAAAGTTAGTTAGTTTAAACTAACAAACTAACTTTAATTAAATCTCGGTTCTAGTCATTCAATTTTTTCATAAAACTATGTATGTTAACCGAGTCAATGATCATTCTGTCATATATATATATATATATATATATATATACACGCACACTTGCAATAAACAATGGCACGCCTGTTAGAACAACTTGAAAAAATACGTTTTTTATGTATCAATTATGTGTGGCAATTTTTACCTGTAATTTGCAGTTTGTTTAGATACCTCAATGTTTATTACTATTCTTTTCCTTTATGAATACCTGAGGAAGGCTGTTATAAGCCAAAACTAGTAGTATTATTCTCATTAAAATCTTTATAAGTTATCTGGTTTTTGAAGTCATTAAATCTATATTTTTAAAAAATATATATATATATATATATATTATTTTGAATTTCACTGACAAATTTATATTCAAAACAATTACACCAATAATATCAGTCAACTAATGATTCCTATATTGCAGTCAGCCAGCAGTTTCTTTAGTACTTGGCTTATTTATTCTATATATGAGATTTTTTTAATGAGATGATATTATTATCATTTGACAGCTTCACGGAGTCCAAAGACTCATTGAGGGAAAGTGTGCCAACAGCATCGAACCCCTTCCAACTACTAACTGCGCTCAAACTTGCTTAACTTTTTGCGTGTAGTAGCAGAGGCTCTACCAATCGACCAACCTTTGCTGGCTCACTCATTCATTTTTAGATTAACAGGTTAAAAAATAAAAAAGTTGACAAATAACTAGCTATAATAAGCTAAATGATGTAATCAGTATCAATGGTGCTCTTTGGTTGGAATTGAGTGAGCCAGTCTCATACACAGATTGCAGGTTTCCCCCCCTCCTGGAAACTCAGGTTATCCATCTTGTCAAACAGGAAAATTGGCCAAATACACTGGCCTCATAGCCCAAGTTGCTTCAGCCATAAATCCAAAATAATCAATAATGTAATCTGTAGTAGTGTAACTGTCTGCAGAGTTTTTTTTTTTTTCACACCCCTTTAAAACCTAAATCACCAGTTTTTATCTGTGTGTAAAAGTTGTCAGAGGACCTTGAATAGCATAAAAAAAGCTACTACTACATTCCCAAATTTTGCTGAAAATGGTTGATACGACATGTACAGATGCCTGAGGAGAAAGTAACTGCATAACTTTACTCTGAGTTACATTTCCTAGCTTACTTTTAAGCATCATAAGAAATAACTATTCCCAAGCTGGTTGAACAAAGCTACCTGTGGAGGTATATGTACAGTGGGCTTCTCTGCATCTCCATTCCCCATATTAGTCCAATTATGCCAAATTTCTTCAGGAAAATTTAGCCACATAAGAAACAAATCTATTCCATATTTGGTCAAACTCACTTGACAAGTAACCAGAGGTGTCTTTGAAGGATGTAACTTTCCTTCCTTTACAACCTCTATTCACTTTAGTCGAACTGGGATAAAGTTTTTAAAGCATCCTAAGCAATGTCAAACAACAATTAGAAGAAACACACGTATAAACCACAGTGAAAATGATTTAATTGTAAATAATTATGAACGCACCACAGGTTTCGTTATTTAAAAAAGTCAAACAACAATATTCCAGATTTGATTGAAATAAGTTTCAACAATGTGACTTGCAGAGGAATATAGAGACCTACTTGATCAGTTGCTGGTGAAGATGAAATGCATTTCCAAATTATTACTCATTTGACACCCTGATGACAGCCTCCTATAGGGTTACCATGCAAAGAGATTTTAAACATGTAAACAATGATCGAGTAGCAATGAAATCTCATAAGAAAGAAGTTAAATTTATTGAGCTATTGCAAGACAACTTCTTCAAGCAGAATGCAATAGATAGAACTGATTATGATGTCAGTGAGTCTTTCAGTTAAGGAATAGATTGTTCTGACACTGGTTGGTGAGAGTGGTCATGATGTAATGATCCTGCTCAGATAAGGTTACCTGCTGAATTAGGGAAATTATGACCAACTGAGAAGGATACTAGGCAGAGTCCCATAATCCTATTGCTGGATGGGAAGAGTATTGGCAGTGAAAGGGAAATATTAAAACTTTTACTTAAATCATGCATCCTAAAATATTAATAAGAGAATTACTTATGTTTAATATTTTTATTTGTAAAATTTTCGGCTAAGTTTCATAGCCATTGTCAATAGTTATAGGAAAACTCTAAAAAGAACAATTTAACGGAAAGCTTTACAAATAAAAATATTAAATGCAAGTGATTCTGGTATTAATATTTTATAATAAATTCTTCTGCTTACATCTCGATTTTTAGACAAATTAAATCATGCAATACTGGAATGTGTCCCTAGAGTTCAAAGAATAAACAGGATTGATGTGAAATGGATGTGTAATCTTATTAAGCAAGAGGTTCACAAAGAACAAGTATTGCATGGAAAAGATAAGTCTAAATATTAAAACACATTGGCTCTGCATGCCAAGGATAACCCAAAAGCATTCTATCATCATGCTGCAAGTAAAAGAAAAAATGATTAAAGAATAATCTTACTGAATGAGGATGGTATTGTGTGCATGTGGTAGGTGCAGAAATTTTTCAGCTATCAAGTGCCCACTTTGCTAAGAGTTATTAACGTGAAGTAAGTGACATGAAACTCAATTCTGCATTTACACTGAATGACATGACTTAGGTGTATGAGGAGGATGTATCAGAGATGTTGCATAAACTAAATAAGAATAGGTACTAATGAGATTTTAATATGGATGGTAAGGGAGTGTTCAGATAAAATGGATGTGCACATGACCTGGCTGTATAACTTGAGTCCATATGCAAAGAAGATTTCACAAGAGAGGAAGGAATGTATGATAATACTGTTGTACAAGAGTAGTGCAAAGACTGGTGTATCTACAGTAACTACTGACCTAGTAATATCCCAAGAGTGGTATTGAAAATATTGGAAAACTTGGTGCAGCTTGCATACAAAAATGGGTTTAAAGAGAATCTATATTCTGCAATGAACAGATCAGGTTTACTAAAGGGAGGATCATGTTTGAGAAACTTACATTTTATAACAAAGTTAGAGTTGAGTTAGAAAAGGGGAATGGATATACCAGAATACTTCAAATAGGCTAGAATACTGTGAAAGTGAAAATACTATCAGTTCAACATTAGTAAATATAAAGTTATGCACTATGGTATGATGAGATATGTAATGGTATATAACACTGGTGAGATCACCATAAAAGGGACTAATCAGGCTAGGGATCTTGGAGTTTTGATGGATAGGAAGCTGAAATTCAAATATTATATAACAAAGATTGCAAATACAACCAGAGCAAAATTGTAACTGAAACAAAACTGACTTGCAAGAATAAGAAAGTTATTTTGCCTTTTTATAAGGCGTCATTATTGCCTCACCTCGACTATTTATTTGTAGATCTGGTCACTTAGGTTTTGAAATGATGCAGATATAGTAGAGGAGGGAGCAAAGGAGGATGTTAAAGATGATATAAGAAGTATGGAGTGTAAATTATGAGGAGAGAGATTGAAACTGTGTGGATTGCAAACATTAGAAGACAGGAGAAAGAGAGGTTAAAGGGTCATATATGAGGGTGGTCTGAAAAGTTCTCAGCCTCGACCACAGATGGCAACACTATCAGCATGATTTTTTTTTCTTTCTAAGCTGGTACATCTGTCATAAGCATCCATGTGAAATTGCAAGTCATTCTATCAAGTAGTTTGTTTTATACAGCTGTCTGAAGCAAAAGTGTTGTCTGTATCCTTTGAAATGGATAAAATCGAATATCGTGCGGTTCTAAAATTCTTTGTAAAAGAAGGTTTAGCGACAAAAGAAATTCATTCGAAGTTCATAAAAGTTTATGGGCACTCTTCTCCTTCGCTTTCAACGATTAAGAAATGAGCTGCCAAGTTTAAATGTGGCTGTACTAGCCTTGAAGATGATCCATTTGAAAGACATCCAAAAAGTGCAACAACACCTGAAATCATTGATCAAGTGCATGATATGGTATTGGATGACCGGCGAGTCAAAGTGTGTGAAATTGCTTAGATTATAGGCATTTCAAAAGAACATGCAGGATATATATTGCATGAAGAATTGCAAATGAAAAAGCTTTGCGCAAGATGGGTACTGTGCTTGCTCACAGCAGATCAGAAACGCACTCGCATGAAAATCTCTGAACAGTGCTTGGAGCATTTTAACAAGAATAAAACTGATTTTGTACATTGATTTATTACTATGGATGAGACTTGGATTCACCATTACACACCAGAATCCAAACAGCAGTCAAAACAGAGGACAGAAGCTGGCTGTTCAGCACCAAAGAAGACAAAGTCAGTTCCATCAGCAGGAAAGGTCATGGCATCAGTGTTTTGAGATGCAAAAGGCATTTTGTTTATTAATTGTCTTGAAAAGGGTAAAACAATAACCAGGGAATATTATTCTGATCTTTTAACCAGACTAGATGAAAAAAGTTTTGAGAAAAGACCCAGTTTGCAGAAGAAAAAAATCATCTTTCATCAGGACAATCACCTGCCCACAAAGGTGTTTTGGCAATGGGAAAATCAAGGGATCTGCACTATGAATTGTTGGAACATCCACCATATTCCCCAGATTTGGCTCCCTCTGACTTCTACCTCTTCCCAAAACTAAAACACTTCATTGCTGGCCAGCGTGTTTCTTCGAATCAAGAGGGGAGTGCAGCTGTAAAGGGGTATTTTGCAGATCTCACTGAGAACCACTACAGGGACAGGATAATGGTGCTGGAATAAATGTATTAGTCTTAAGGGAGATTATGTTGAAAAATAAAAATAATTTTGAAATTATAAATTCATTTTTTCATTGTTAGGCCGAGAAATTTTCAGACCACCCTCATAGCATAATGGTAGAAGGAATTTTTCATTTTATAGAAGTGGGAGAGGACAAGAGGATATTCTTGGAAGTTGAGAATGAAAGAATACAGTCAGGAAAGGGATGCAAGCCAGATTTTTTTCCCAGAATGCAGCATGAATGGAATAGCTTAACTTTTGAAGTGGTGAATCAAGTAATTCAAGAAAAGGTATGGCAGCTGTTGCAGGTAATATGTAGCCTCCCTTGAAGAAAGATCCACGATTCCTTGGAGGTCTCTAATAATAATAAGATTTGAGAAGTTAATCCAAAGGTTTTGGCACTTTAAAATTTTCTGCAAGTAATGTATTTCTCTCGACTCTTTCATGTCTGTTGTTTAAGGCATAATGGTATGTATAGTAATGGATTTGTGATAAGATATAGGACACTCTGACTCCACTCCTCTGCTAATCATTTCTTTGGAAGTGTTCTCCCAACTCTCCCATACTACGGAATCCCTCCAGGCACACCTGACATATAGTAGCAGCAGGATTATTCGGTACATTTGAAAAATAATTTCAAATTTTTCAAAATAATTAAAAAAATAAAAACTAAAAATTGCCGACCTGGTTGGCCGCGTGGTTAGCGTATCCGCTCTCCAGCCAAAAGGCTGTGGGTTCGAATCCCACAGTGGGCATGGATGTTTGTGATTGTCTGTGAAAGTACTAGTGGTGGTAGTCAGCAGTAGATGGCATTGGTGTTAGTTGATGAAGGTTGGTGGAGTAGTGAGACGAAGAGTTGTAGAGTAGATGCCCTCCCTCGATGAGTCTTTGGACTCCCTGGAGGTGTGATCTAATAATAATAATACATGACTTGGAAGCTTCCTATGGTGTTACCATTATGTTTGGTCCAGCGTAAAAAAAAAAAAGTTCTCTCCATGATCTGTGATGTAATGCTGAAAACATTATTGATATTGGATGCTGGAAGAAATTGCTCTGGAATCCAAATATGGTTTTCCACTTCAAAGTGGTGATATTATATTAGATAATGAAAATCATTTACCACTTAGCACTGTCTAGTATCAGAGGTTTTGCCATTCCTTTGATGGGTGTGGATGCTACCCAGACCACTGCCCACATTAATTCACTCTGAGATAGTTTCTAAAGTTGGATGGTTCATGCCAGTTGGCTGGAGGGTATATTCAGCATTACTAAAAATCTCACCAATGTGAAGGTATAGGCATAGAGGATATGGTTGCTGCACACCAACTAGATTTACCAAAGTTCAGCGTACTTGATACTGCATGGCTAAGAGCATCAGTTCTACTGGCACTTTAGACTTAAATTTCAGCACTAGACACTGCAATCATATAATATATTTGGTTATCTCAAGTAAAATATTTTCAGATGGCTTTTAGGTACAAAATATACAAGCAGTACACCAGTATGAAATATGAAAAAAGTCTTATGCGATAAAATAGTTCCATGAAATCTATAAGTAAAATATAATTAAAATATAGACACAAGTATAAAATAAACAAATAAATAATGCCATTAAGAATTACATGCCATAAACTGAGGTTGCAATGTCATGGAGAGGAGAGAAAGAACGCTATCAATAAAAGGAAGAAACTCCTCCAGCATTTCACAGATAGTTGAATGACGTTTATGTTACTGCAGGAGTAGCATTTTACAGTATGGCTAATATCATGCACTACTCTTGATATTTCAAAGGCATTTGATTGTGTCTGGCACAGAGGCCTCCTGAACAAGCTACCTCTTATGGCCTCCCTCCAGCACTCTGTGATTAGACTGCTGATTGTTCATTGTGTGTCATGGTGGATGGCTTCATCTCATCAAATTTCTCTATCAATGCTGGAGTATCCCAAGGTTCTGTACTCTAACCTATGCTCTTCCTTCTTTATATCAGTGATCTCTCTCTCTCTCTCTCTGACTTCAAAATCTTATTCACAGTGTCTCTTTCTTTTAAGGTTACACGGTGATCAGCATTCAAATTTATTAAATTAGGGACACAAAACACACGTGTTGAAAAGATTATTTTACTGATTAATAATAAAATAATAACTTTACGTTTCGACCCCTGTATTGAGGTCATCTTCAGAAGGATACATTCAGAAGTATAAGAACAAGCTACATGTTGTTGCACTCTATACAAGTAAATTACATCTACATTGTTAACTAATCTTTTTTCTTAGCCTGCCCTCTAGTAAAAAAAAAAAAAAAAATAAAACACTTCACTAGGTCTTGTATTCAGATTTTTCTTCGTGGTTGTTATGAAGGTTGTAGATGGGTCCTCCACATTCTTGGAATTGTTAGACCATCATTTTTATTCAGATTCGGATCATGTTTGAGCATTTCACAAGCTTCCTTGAATTTCCGCTCGAACCAGGTTTTGGTGCGGTGTAGGGACTTGGTACCTTTCCAGTCAATTCTGTGGTATGTTTGGAGTGCGTGGTCAGAAAGGCCGGTTTTTCCAAAATGGAGGTATTTTATGTGACATTTGTGTTCATCCTTTCTGATTGGGATGGTTCGCCCTGTTTCCCCTATGTATGGTATGTTACATGTGCAATCTATTTTGTAAACCCCTGGGTGGGCTAAGTGTGGCAGGGGATCCTTGGAAGAACTGAGTAGGTGTCTTAATTTTGTCGGGGGTTTAAAGGTGGTTTTGATGTTGTATTTGTGTAGCGTTCTGTCTATTTTTTCTGAAATGCCTCTAACATATGGTATAGCAATAGCATTTTTTAAATCTTTTTTGTTATTAGTGGTATCTTTGTGGAGGATCTTGTGAATGGTTTTTATATTGTATCCATTTTTTATAAAGGTATGTTTGATGGTCTCATATTCATGGGCTTGTTCATTTGAACAAATGGTTTGAGCTCTGTGTTTAAGGGTGCTTATGACCCCTAGTTTTTGTGTTGGGTGGTGATAAGAAGTTTTGTGTATGTACTGGCCTGTGTGTGTAGGTTTGCGGTAAACTGAGAAGGAGAGACAGCCTGAAGGAAGACGTGTGACAAGTATCTAGGAACGGAAGAGAGTTGTTTTTTTCAATTTCAATGGTGAATTGGATGCGTTTGTGTGTTGTTTGTTCAGGTGGCTGAGGAATGTATCTAGTGCTTGGCGGCCGTGGGGCCAAATGGCGAAAATATCGTCGACGTATGTGAGCCAAATTTTGGGCTTTGGACACGCCGATTCTAGAGCTCGTTGCTCAAAATCTTCCATGTAAAAGTTCGTTATTGGTGGGGGAGAGTGGAGAGCCCATGGCGGTACCCTCTTTTTGAAGGTAAAAATTGTTTTGCCACACGAAGTATCCGGAGTGGAGTACGTGGGCAAAGAGGGCTGTGATGTCGTGTGGAAATATGTTCTGTAAGAGTAGGATAGTATCATTGATTGGGACATTGGTGAAAAGGGAAGTTATGTCAAAGTTGACTAATAGATCTTGGTCGTTGAGTGTAATATTTTTAATTTTGTTTATGAATTGTTGTGTATTTTTTTATGTAGGAAGGGGAATGACCAACCAATTCTTTGAGTGTGGCCGCTAATTTTTTGGCTAAGTAGTAATTCGGACTGTCAATTCCTTCCACAATTGGATGTAATGGCGTGTCTGTTTTGTGTACTTTTTTTTTTTTTTTTTTACTAGAGGGCAGGCTAAGAAAAAAGATTAGTTAACAACGTAGATGTAATTTACTTGTACAGAGTGCAACAACATGTAGCTTGTTCTTATACTTCTGAATGTATCCTTCTGAAGATGACCTCAATACAGGGGTCGAAACGTAAAGTTATTATTTTATTATTAATCAGTAAAATAATCTTTTCAACACGTGTGTTTTGTGCCCCTAATTTAACAAATTATTCACAGTGTATTACTCAAGTGATGGAAGCCTCAGGATATTCCATAACTAGTGACTTAACTGATCACCTCAACATTCTCAAATGGGATGAAAACAATTTAGTAAATTCAATGCCATAAAAACTCAAATCCTGCCTTATTACCAGCAAGAACGATCCTACCTTACTCCCTCTTATTTCCGATAATGTTCAAATTTTCTTTCAAGATCAGCTTTCTCTTCTATGGCTGACTGTCACATTCACTTTATCTTGGCACAAACACATTACATACATAGCCTTCTCAGCATTTAAAAAGCTTAAAAGAAGAGAATAATGTCAAAACATTACTTCTCTTTCAACTCCTAACACTTTATTAGTCTCAGATCTGAATATTGTTCCCATATTTGGGAAGGTGCACCAACATCTCACTAAGAATTCTTGATGATATGCAGAAGAGGGCAATCTGCTTAACAGATGACCCTTCTCTCACAGACTCCCTTCAGTCACTTTATCATAGGCACTCTGTTTCAGTGCTATGCCTTTTCTCTATGTACTTTTATGGGCATTCCTCCACTTTCTTCTAACCATGTAAGTAGAGCAGCCACTGGCCAACACCCATAAACTTCCAACTCCAAACATACTAAACAAACTTATCTTTCTTCATTCCATCCATTCTATTCTTTGGAACAATCTCCTCTATACTGTTTTTCCCACAGAGAGTATAATCTCCAACACTTTAAGAAACATATCAGTATACTATTTCTTTCTCCTTAATTATTTATCCACACATGGCACTGTAGTATTATAGGTCCTGTGACTTTTCATTTGTGGGATCATCATACAAACTACTTTGCAAAATCTTTAATACTCATATTTGCAGAATATCCTCCATTTTCACATGGGAAACCCAAAACAGTTCAGGAGCAAGCCTTTACCATGTTTTCTATACAAAGCTAAAGGAAATAACTTTGCCACTGTTTTAAAAATTGCCTTACAGATTTCCTGTATTATATAGATAGATGCCTATGTGATTGTTATATTAGTCTTCTTTTCCCAACTATTCTGAGCAAAGTAAAGATTTAAAGCTTCATTATGAAAGAATAACAACCTTATTACTCATACTGAAAAAGATGGAGCACTACTTGTCTATGACAGGAATTAATGTCTTTGAAATTTCTCATTGTTTTGAAGAGAGCATTCCTCAAACCTAACATAATATTACTAGGGTGTCTCCAGAGATCATGAATAATAAGCTTGAAGGATGGAAAACCCGAGTTTCATGTAGAGGAAACCTTACCATCATTGTGTAAGACCAGCTTCACCTTCAACTGATTCTAATAAAAGTTCTTTGCATCCTAGATGGACATCATTTGACAAAGTTATAATGAAATTAATATTTAAGTTGCAGCAAACGGGTTTAGATATCAGGCTAGGGGATTGACATCTGACATGTATTACAACTGAGTATAGAGGGGAAAGTACAAAGGAAACTGAAGGCAAGTGAAGTATGCAAGTATTGGAACTATTGCTATTCACAACCTTGATGTCAACAATTTCTATCAACAGACTGCAAGAAGTTACTCTTATCTGCAGATAATGCAAAACTGAGGACAGTCCAAAATATGATAACTAGCATATCTGCCTTGAACATATTCAGTGTTTGTGCATGCATAACCCATTCTGACACCCACTCTCCACAAAAATCTAATTTTCACTCCCTTATTCATGACTCATGCAGCTCCTTGTTAAGCTTATTTAATGGTTTTAATTCAAAATGCATGAATAATAAAAAATTAATATTTATTTAACTTATTTGCTGGGTATCTGAACAAATATGTTGGAATTAACTTATTTGCTGGGTATGTTAATACTCAGCACAAAAAAATTTGTTGCAGTATATGAAGGGCAACAATTAGTTAAGAATGGGACCAGTTTAAAAATTTTAATGGACAAAAACAAGAAACTAAAGTCCTAAACAAACTTTTTTTTTGCATGTTCTGATGATGCTGAGTATAACACCAACAAAATCGTCATTAACGGCTTTCTTCAGTCCACTGCTGGACAAATGCCTCCCTGTGCTTCGGCAATTTTGGCCGATCTTATGCATTTCTCCACCATAAATGCCTATAACATTTTATTTCATCATCATCCCATCTTAATACTGGTCTATCTCGTTTCCGATAACCAGTTCTTGGTGTCCGTTCTGTTGTCTAACATTATCATCACATGTTCTGTTCAGAGTCATTTGCTGCCTTTTATTACTAATGCAGTGTCCATTATCTTTGTTTGCTTTCTTATCCTAACATTATTATTTTTCTCTAACCAGGTTATTCCCAAAATGGCTCTTTCCATGTTTCTTTGTGTTGTTTTCAGTTTCTCTAGATGTTTTTTTCAGTCAGACCTCAGGTTTTACTACAATGGGTCATTGTTGGGAGTTCACACTGGGCTGTAGATCTTTCTTTTCGCACAGTTTGGTAAATTTCTTTCAAACATCTCTCTCTCTTTATATATATATATAAATGATGGTTAAAAACTTTCTATCATGCTGTTATTCTAGATGAAATTTCATTAAGTTTATGGTTGTTTGTAATGATTTGTCCTAGATATTTGTATGAATTCACTATTTCAATCTATCTCTGATTTATTTTGATTGTTTTTTTCTAGGGTATTTTTACTATATATTATTTTTGATTTATCCATATTTATTTGTAGGCCTATCTTTAGATTTATTTAATTCAATAATCATGTGTTCTAGTTCTGGTGATGTTGCTATTAGTATGATAGCATTAGTGAATTGTAGACTGCTTAAATATTCTCCATCAATATTCAATCCTCTTTTCTCCCAGTTCAATTTTCTCAAGAGCTGTAGCAAATAATTTTGGTGAGACAGAGTCTCCCTGTCTGACTCCTCTTTTTATTTCTATTTCTCTTTCTTTTCCATTTAAATTCATTACTGATGAACTTAAATGGATATATACGAGTTAATATAAATGTCATCTATTGTATATGTTTTACAGCTTCAGGCATTTTACATAGATCTATTGAGTCGAGGGTTTTTTCATAAAGCCAAAGAAATTGGTATATTATTACATATTCTTTTGTAGTGCGATTACTTGATTTAAGGGTTATAAATTATCTGAATTTGAGAAGGATGTTCTGAAACCTGCTTGTTCTTCTGGTTGATGAAAATTTAATATAATGCTTATTCTGCCATCTATCATTTTTGCAAAAAGCTTATTATGGACTGGGAGAAGTGTTATAGGCCTATAATTTCTTATGTCAGTGTTATCAGCTTTCTTATACAGAAGGATGATTTTCTCTAGTATTCTAACTTTTAGTAGTTCTTCCTGTTCTTAAACATTCGATAAACAATTCTGCTATTTTTATATTTATTCAAAAGATCTTCTCCATTTTTTTAATATTTCTATTAGTATTTCATCAAGTCCAGGTGTCTTTTATTTTTCATTTTTGCAAGTGCATGCTTTATTCATCATCTTTGACTTATGTTCATTATAGTTTTTAGTATCCTTTTCTCTACTGTTGTTTTCTATTACATTCCCCTTATTTGTATATAATTCTTGATAAAATGTAGCTATAATTTCTGTTTGTAATCAGTATTCCATTTTCACCTTTTACACCTGTCATACTTTAAAGATTACCTGCATTATCAAGTTTATTTGTTTTCTTTATATAGCAATAGAAATAATTTTCTATTGCTTCATGTTTCTTCTTTTTTTAAGTCTTTAGTTGTTGTTGTTTTTTTAATTTGTCTATTTTTGCTCTTTTTGAGCTCACAGATAAATTTGCAGCATTTCTTAGTATCTTTTTTTTTTTTTAATTAGGATGCTGTTGAAATTTTCAATATTCAAAATTAGGTCCAATTTTTTTAAATGTCTTTTTTGAAATTCCTCTTTTTCTATGATGTTTCTGGTTTTTTTTTTTTTTTTTTTAATCAGTTTTTGTCTTTCCATCCATTCAAAATATACTTTTTTGCTTTGGCCTAATCTGTGAACGCTGCTTAGCCTTACTTTGTTTATAATTTTTATGTTCTTGTACCATATATGGTTTATCTGTTAATATATATATAATCAATTTCATTCTTGTTAGTTCCATTTGGATGTTTCCAGGTCAATTTGTTGTGAAGTTTCTTTTTGAAAAAAAAAAGAAAGTGTTCATTATTTTTAGATTTCTTTCTTCTGCAAATTCCACTAACATTTCTCGCTTTTGATTTCTAGTGACGATACCTTTGATTTCCACAGATTCTTCATTTGGATTTTTTCTTTTTTTCCCCTGCCTTTGCATTGCCCAACAAAATATTAAAATAATGTTTATCATTTTCTAGAAGATGATGCAAGTTAAATATTTTCTTTCATTATTTTTTCTTCTGAATTCTTTTATTATTAATTATTACAGATATTTTATACTTTTTTTTCTTTTAATTTCAAATCAACCTTCCTAAAAATGCAACAACCCTCCTATGGCTAATCATGATACAGTTTAATAGAATAATTACACCATAAAGAGAAATAATCAACAGGTTTAATTGTTTTAATATTTTGTCTCTGTCACAGAAACATCTTCAGGAATACGATGTTAAAATTGTAATAATACACAAAAAAAACACACACACAAGAAACAATAACATCATTGTTATTGTCTGAAAGAATTAAAATCTTAAATTAAAGATGCCAAGAAATTACAACAATTTTTTTTTTATTATTATTACCTTTAATTATGTGTCGAGATGTACAGTAAACAGGTATGAAATAACTCTTGAAGATTTGGCAGGACAAACTGACATAAGCAGCTTTACAGATGATGCTGCTATGTTTATTGACTCACAGACTGCCCCCAAACTATTTAGATAATTTATGCAAAAATGTAGCACTTATCGAGTTGGCAGTCAATAGCAGTAGAGTTGAAAAGAACAGAATAAAAGAAATATTAGGCTAAATGAGCATGTGGTCATTTTTTGAAGAAGGCAAGTGATTTTCAGTATCTTGGTTCCCTACATCAATACTCTCTCTAACAGTGAAAACAAAGCACAAAGCTATTCAATTCCATAAAAGTATAATTAACATCTGGAAATCCAATCTCATCACCACAAATACACCAAAATTTGTCTGTACAAAACCACCAGTCAAGCCATATTTACATATGGTGCCCAGACATGGAACATCATTACTCAAAGAGCAGTTAATATCATCAATAGCCTTGGGACAGCATGCATTCTAATGATATTAGGTTACAGACGACAAGACATTCCTAATACTGTCATTCTTGAAGAATGCCAGCAAAGACCCCTAATATAAACAATTCAGAAAAGTCAGCTGAGATTGTCGGGACACCAACATGAACATTCATCTATGTTCAGTGCTCTTGCTCTCTACAGTCCAACTAACGGATGCAGAGGAAGACCAAGAAAACTGTTTTGACAATACACAAGCAAACTTCTTTTTGAAGATGAGGCTTCTGAACCATCTGACACTTACCATTTAATGCAAAAAAACAGGGCAGGGCATCTTTGCTCACATTCATTTAATAGACTTATCTCTATGAGTTTTTGTTGTATAAATTTCCCTATTCATACATGAATAGATAATGCTAATGACAAAGCTGATGACATCATTGTATTGAATGAGAAAAAAAAAATACAAATAAAGGAATAACAGAAAGTGCATAGCTTCCTTGTACTTTGAACATCAAAGATGCTCTTTGATGTTTCATTTGAACATCATCTCTTATGTGTAGTTTTTATATGCTCAAAAATTTTAACTTTTTTTTTACATAAATAAGTAATTTAATGGGTGCACCTGTTTGACAACTTGTATAGCAGAGTATATAAGTTCTTTTCGCTATACCTCAGTATTAATTTGGTCTACCTACTCACTGATGGGACCTCAATAAAGGTCGAAACCGGTCTGGGTAGTGACCTTCCACCATAATGTATAACATCATACATCTCCTAGGAGATGTGTTTTTACATTATGGGAAATACTAAGATCAGAGCTTTACCATTCGGCATGAAACTCTTTGATTCCGATCTTTGGGTTTCTTATTCTGTTTTGAAACAATGTGGGATTTAATATTCTCATAATTTAAATAACTTTTTTTAACTTTAAAAACAATAACTAAGGAAGAATCCTTTACTGATATATTAAGAATATCGGTAAATGTACCGATTTTTAAAGACTCGTTTAAGATTAAACATTTTTGATTATATACAACTAGCTGGGAAATATATGAAAATGTGTTTAGAAGCACGATGTATTTATAAGTTCCAAATATAATAAAAAATTGCCAATAACATAAGCAATGAAGTTCCAATAGACATTTGATCCAGAAGTAACTGTAATAACAATAATGATAAAACCCTTTATCCTCCTTAATGGTGTGGAGTAATCTCCTTATGCGTTATCCCAAGACGTGGTGGGCATGTAATTAATACTAACTGAAGGCATTCCAACGATACTACTTCCGGTAGGCCTCGATTTTTCTGTTATGATATTGGTTCATGGGAGAGGATCTAATGTATTAATTCGCAATGCTCTTAAATTCTCAACTTTTCTTACTATGAGTAAATAACTAAATGCCTGGTATAAAAGTTAACTAAATAAAAGTTAAACGTGTTAATTAACCTTCTCAAGGGCGACGCAGTCAATGCCATGATCCTCCAGGACACAAACTCAGCAACCACGGAAGCACGCACCTATCCTCCTGTAGTATTGATAAGGAGATGCTGCAATCTAATAAAAGTTTAAGTAGAAAAAGCAAAGTTATTTTTATCCACCAATACATATTTCTATATAATTATTATGAACATGCATAACAATATCATACTTTATTTTTAAATTTCTTTCCATATTTTTTAATGTAAAGTTCAGAAAAATAAAAGGCGAAATTTACCAAACTTACAACTTTCTTAATTCAATCACAAATCACGTTTTCTCGCGTTATCCTGGATATCAAGCTTTTATGCCTTATTCAGTTTAGCAGTTGATGCCGTCCGTGGGCTATGCTTATCTGCATTTGGTTTTGCTGTGTGCTTGGTAACGTTATGGTTTTAAACGCGTGGGATTTGACAATTTTTCTTAATCACTTGAACCAACAAATTTATTATAGGTTCGGAGTACACAACAATGAGTCAGTTGTGTAAATTTAGAGAAGCTTGGCTTAAGGAGATATCCGAGAGAAATGATGCGTCGAATAATTTTCGTTTATCATGTAATTCGTTGGCTACTGAAATTGAAAAGGGATACACTTCCCATTTATTTGATAAACCATCAAGTTTTTTGCATGTGAACAAGATATTTAATCGTGAAAATAAACAGCAGTTCACAGGTGATAGTAA
Source organism: Typopeltis vanoorti (assembly GCF_054136105.1). NCBI lineage: Eukaryota > Metazoa > Arthropoda > Arachnida > Uropygi > Thelyphonidae > Typopeltis > Typopeltis vanoorti. The sequence continues at coordinate 78,103,715 of NC_143561.1, forward strand.
ATTCAATATTTCACATTGTTACATGCCTTGCGACGATTATAGAAAAGATCCGCGAGCATTTGAAATAGCTCACAGACTTTTGCAAGGCGAAATCCTCACAGACACTGATGTATTCAGATTTAAGCGGAATGAAAGGGCACTTCTTGCACATGAAAACATTTCACTTAATGGAAACGCTTCCGATAACAGATTAAAACGTGCTAGAATTGAGTTCTCAGAATCAAATCAGACTAGAACCCTTGTTGATACACTTATAAGAGATTTGGTATGTTAATTTTGATTGTATTGATAAGAAATATTCATAATATGGATGAGAATTCAAATAATGTGGTCTGCAGCTAATATTACTTTCTTCTTAAGTCATGTAATGGATGTATAATTTTTAAATAAAAAAAAAACAGCCTTGTAATTGTATACAGTCATAAAGTAGGAAAGCATTGATTTTTTTCCATCTAAAGCGAGGAGAAAAAAAAAATTAAACCTTTAATGAAGAAGATATAAATTTATTACAATATTTCATTTTTGTGTCTTTGCTGTGCTCTACACTTCATATTGAAAAAAAAAAAAAAAAAATATATATATATATATATATATATATGTTTAGCTGTTGCCCAGGTTTGTCAAGTTAAACTTTTTAAAAAAAATCTGTTCATGTTCTAAGTTTATTTTCATTATTCAGCTATGATGATTTTGAAAGCAGGATTTTTCAAAAAAAATCCTTCTAGGGAATTTTTAGAAGGGGGGGGGGACATGTAGATACAAAAATATAATTAATTTGAGGTTCCATCTTTGCCTTCACAAAGAGCCATTCTTGTTCTTCATATTTGAACTTTTTTTTTTTTTTTTAGCAGAAGCTTGAAATTTTTGTTTCCTTGAAGTAAATCAAATCAATAATATGAACAAATTCATGCGTATAATATAGATGCTAAAAAAAGTACATTAGAAGTAATTTTTGATCCTAGTGTTAAGTAAAAAAATATCAGATTATGTGCAAATGGAATGTTTCTGTTTTGAAAATATAACTTTCTACAAAATAATAAAAAAAAATTCGCCAGTGCCAACATTTGTGCATTCTTTTTGATATTGCAAAAATTGAAACAATAAAAACATGTTTGCCAGCAAAGGTTGTTCAATTGGTAGAGTCTCTGCTACTAATGGCTCATGCAAAAAGTTAAGCAAGTTTGAGCGCAGTCAGTAGTTATAAGGGTATCAATCGTTTGATACTTTTGGCACACTCTCCCTCGATGAGTTTTTGGACTCCCTGGAGGTGTCGTCTAATAATGTTGTCAGATGACTCATGTATTACATGACCTTGTGTATTACTGTATATAAATATGCTTGTGTAAGAATATAACCAAAATATTTCTTTACTATTATTATTATTTATTATTACACCCTTCATGAAGTCAGCAGACTCATTGTGGGAAGTTCATTCAACTGACAACATATGTATTATGCCGAATCATAAAATCCTTAACACTTCCTTCAGTAACAACATATTCCAGTAATGCATCCATTCACTGACAGTTCTCCATGCATAAAATCTGCTCTTCACAACCATCTTCACCACACCCATACACATCTTCCAGATATGGCCTCTGGGTCTTCCCCCTCTCACCTTCTCTTTTTATAATCTTCTCTGGATTGATCTGGCCAGTTGGCCGAGTGGTTAGTGTATCAGCTCTCCATCCAAAAGACTGCAGGTTTTCGAATACCGCTCTGGGCATGGATGTTTCTAATTGTCTGTGACAATACTAGTGGTGGTAGATGGCGTTGGTGTAGATGATGAAGATAGTTGCAGTTGGCAGAGACGGAGAGTTGTAGCATAGGTGTGAGTAGCATAGGCCATCCCTCGATGAGTCTTGGACTCTCTGGAGATGTCACAATAATAATAATAATCCAGTAAAATCTCTTCACTAACTTAAACATCTTTATCATATCACTTGTTTTTCTTCTATCCACCAAACTTTGCAATCCATATTTCTTGAACCTCTCTCCATAGATCACATTCCAGAGTCTTGATATTGTCTTTCACTCTTTTCTGGACCTTCTCCAATTTTTCCACATCACATTGAAAACCAGGTGGCCAAATCTGAGCATAATAGTCCAAGTGTGGTCTGATCAATGCTTAATACAGTGGCACAACCACCTCCATATCCCTATATGTTAGAATACTTTGTATGATAGCAGCACTACGATGTGCAGTCTTTGCACATCGTAGTACTTGCAATATGCCCTCTAAACTTTCAGTCTATTGTCAACCATCACTTCCAAATCTTGAATCTCATCCACTTCTTGCAGTGCAGCACACTGTCAATATAGTACAGTTTTATATTTTTACATTCCAAAATGCAACACCTTGTACTTATTAATATTAAAATTACAACCACACTCCTTTGACCAAGTCAAGTCGATTCAAATCTTTCTGAATGGATTAATATCAGCACTGCTACTTATAATTCTCTCTAACTCTGCATCATCAGCAAAAAACTCAAGATCTCCAGTCAGTCAACATGATATATCATTTATTATTATTATTATGTTTCTATATTTTCATCATTTAAAATTTTATCTAATTCTTCTTTTTTATGTTCTGTGCTTTTAATGTTCCATGTAGCATATTTCGCCATTTTTATCTTTTTCCAAAGTTTCTTAACCTTTTCCAGTTTGCAGTCTTTTCCCATGTTTTCTGTCCAGTTTGGATTTTGTTGAGACTTGAAAGCAACATGTGTTTCCCTGTGTCAAGTTGCTGGCATGATGATAGGTATCCTAGTTGGGGGGGGGATTACCTTAAGGCAGCTAGGCTTGCCTTTTTTTAGTAGCTAGTGGAAGCTACAATCTGAGAGGAAAGCGTCGTCCCCTTGCCCTCAAATTGTTCTAATAGCACTGGTGGGGGGAGGGGAGTAAGAAGTAAGAGAGCGTAGAGGAAAGAAGAGTAGAAGACCAGTCTACAGATATGATATACCAAGTGTATATTGTAGGAAGTAAGATCAGGTATCTCGGGTTTGTAATGCCTGTACTCACCACTGTGAGCCCCTGAGAAGTATATCATTACAAACAAGTTAAACAGCAGAGGCCCAAGAACAGAACCCTAGGGCACAGCATTGGTTACCCTCCATCATATACAACTTGCTGGTATCGTTCAGAGAGCCAATTCATCTTACCAATATGCTATTTATTCTCATCCTCTGCAAATTTTAACCTATCTTTTCATTGGTAATCTATCGAACACCTTTGTAAAGTCCAAGAATATCACTGTATACAATTCGCCCTTAACTAACAAACTCGTCACGTTGTCAAAAAATGCAAGTAAATTTGCTCAGTATTTTATTGGATAACATTTTGCCTTTATTATTGCAGGATATCTCTCTGATAATCATATATATCCTTACTGAGTATATATGACACTTGCACTACCTTTTCCTGTATTTCTCATTTTTTGTTCCTCCTCATTTATACTGGTCAAAGCCAGCATTGCTTAGTAGGATTAAGATTTGAACTGGACTCGCATAGCCATAGTATTTATGTTTTGTCACTGCAGGTATTGTTTGAGCTGGAAGGGAAGTGGATAAAATGTTAATAGAAATTCTTTAGATTTTCCTCTATTTTATCCTACCAACTATATATTTGGTTTAATCCTTTATCCAAGTGTAAGGCAAACAAAGTTTGCCTGAAGTATTTTCAGAACTGGGGCAACACGTGGTAAAGGTGGTACAAGTTCTGATCACTTGCCTTAGTATCCCATAATGCAAAGCATATATCCTTATGGGTATGTATAATGCTATGCATTATGCTCAATAAAGGTCAAAACCCAGACCGGTTTCAACCTTTATTGAGGTGCCGTTTAAGTAAAGACCGCTCTATAAATTAGGCGGTCTCCCAGACCACTTCCTACGAGTGACCGTCAACTCAGTGACAGGCTCACCCCACCACCAAGCAGAGCCATAATCTCAGCAGTGGTTCCACTCAGAGACAGGCAGAAACCTACCCCCAAGCAAAGCCTCTCACATCTCAGGGAAAGTAGCCACTTCTGTGCAAAGGCACATCAGTGGAAGCCAGACCCAGAGGTGGTGGTGATACAGAGATGGAACTAACACAGAAGTCATATCACCATATACTAGTTGCCAAAAGGTGTCAACACCTTATTATTAAAATTCTCTGGATTAGAGATAGTTGATGGAAATTTTTTCACTTGGCTATGCTACCAATTATATGTTTGGTTTAATCCTTTATCCAAGTGTAAGCAAAAAAAGTTTGCACCTAAATTATTTTCAGGACTGGGGCAACTCGTGGTAAAGGCAGTATAAGTTCTGACTTTGTTTACTTACACTTGGATAAAGTATTAAACCAAATATATAATTGGTAGCATAGCCAAGTGAAAAAATTTCCATCGACTATCTCTAATCCAGAGAATTTTAATAATAAGATGTTGACACCTTTTGGCAACTGGTATATGGTGATATGACTTCTGTATTACTTCCACCTCTGGATCTGGCTCCCACTGATGTGCCTTTGTGCAAAAGTGGTTGCTTTCCCTGAGATGTGAGAGGCTCTGCTTGGGGGTAAGTTTTTGCCTGTCTCTGAGTGGGGCCACTGCTGAGTTGGACGGTCACTCATAGGGGAGTGGTCTTGGAGACCGCCTAATTTTTAGAGTGGTCTTTGCTTAAAAACACCTCAATAAAGGTTGAAACCGGTCTAGGTAGTGACCCTTTCCATAATGCATAGCATTATACATACCCATAAGGATATGTGCTTTGCATTATAGGATACTAAGGCAAGTGATCAGAACTGATACTACCTTTACCACGTGTTGCCCTAGTCCTAAAAATACTTCAGGTGCAAACTTTATTTGCTTACACCTGGATAAAGGATTAAACTAAATATATAATTGGTAGCAAAGCCAAGTGAAAAAACTTCCAGCATCTATTTTATCCTCTTTTCTTATTGCCATTATCCTTTCATAAATTGTCTTGCATTAGCACGATAATGTTATTCCTCTATAGTTGCTACACTCCCTTATCGAGTCTCCTTTTATATATTGAGACTGTAATCCCTGTAGTCCAATCATCAGGTATCACTTTCTTTCTCCAGATCAATCTAAAGATGTCACACATTCATTCAACCTCTGACAGACCTATATTCCAGTTATCTCTCTCTCTCTCTCTCTCACCTCTGTATTCATTCCACTTTATTTCATTGCTGCATTCATCTTTGTTTAAGAGATCTCTAAAATAATGTTAACAAATTTTCTTACAGTCTCTTCCAGTAGTTGCAAGATTTCTATCTTGATTTATTAAAAAAAAAATGGTTCGTTATTACTTCTTCTATTCTTCATTAATCTGTTTAACATTTTCTTGTTCCTGTTTATGTGTTTCTCCTTTTTTTATCATTTAATTATTATTGTTGCTATTTTTCAGCAACATGTGAGACATCATTAAAAACATTTATGATATATGACACCACTTATAGGCATCAGAATTTGATCTATTCTTATCTGAACCACAGTTGGATTCCACCACTGAATTGGGGAATGAGGATAGATCAGGCAGACATTAAAAGCCCAAGTTGTGTATTGTCCATTGGGTTTTGTGAGCAGGTGTGTTGTCCTGCAAAAGCGAGACGCCTCTGCTCAGTTTCCCGTGGCATTTTTTTCTTCAGTACCTCCTTCAATTTCTTCAGAGCTATCAAATAAACTGCTACTGTAGCAGTTTCATCCTTTTTGAGGTACTTGGGTATAACGGTCAATTTTTAATACAAATTAATAATGGAAAAAACTCACGTACAAAGATTATTTAATAGTATAATTTTCGCCTGTGTGTCACGGGCATCTTCAGTACATTAAGCTCAAATTAAACAATAACTGACAATTCCAAAAAGCACCACCTAAGTAGCTGGTGTAAGATAACTAAAAAGGTCAATAACTTTCCTAAAAAATAAAAATAAAAAATCAATACAATAAAAAGTTAGGAAAGATTAGCTAATTTGTAAAGTACTATCTCCCATAAAGGGGATAGATGTAAGCTGTCAGATCTGTTTAAGTTAGGAGAATGAAGTAGAGTTTCACATGTTTCTTTATAAAGGTGTTCCACGAGAAACTGACTTTTGTGAAGAACTCTTGCCTTTCTCCAATGAACTCTGTGTCTAGTGAAGATGGCATGTTCTGCAAGTCCAGACTTTTCAGGTTTAAAGTATTCAATATAAGATTGGTGTTCTTCTAGCCGAATAGAGGCAGATCTTCCCGTTTGTCCGAAATAAGATAATCCACAAGAGCACGGAACCTGGTAGACGCCTGGATGATTAAGATGTGGAAGCTTGTCCTTAGGAGAAGTGAGAAAGGTGGAGATTTTTCTAAACGGTCGAAAGGCAACAAAAATATTCAGTGGTTTTAAAACTTTTGCTATACGTTCACTGATGCCTTGTACATAAGGGATAGTAATGCGTGTTATTTCTTCTGTGTTTGAAGAGGAAGACATATTAAAACTACTCAAAGTTCTTTTAATGAAGCAATTTTTATAACCATTAGATAGAAAGGAATAAGTTATATATTGTAGTTCTTTCTGTAAAAGATCGTCTGAAGAACAAAAGGAGTGGGCCCGATGAACCAATGTTTTAATAGTTCCTGCCTTTTGACTGGGATGGTGATGAGATTCCGCATGGATGTAATTGCCTGTATGAGTCTTCTTTCTATAAACTGAGAAGTGTAGGTTGACACACAGGCGAAAATTATACTATTAAATAATCTTTGTACGTGAGTTATTTCCATTATTAATTTTGTATCGAATATGTCTACTCATGGTATACCTCTTTTAAAACTTAGTCAATTTTTACTTGGATACAATAGTCAAGTTTGAGGTACAACAGTCAATGGAGGTGTCTCTACTCCATTGACTGTTGTTTGGTCTCTGGGTTATAGTGATGAAACATGTTTCATCAAAAGTCACAATATGAGCCAAAAAATTAGCACCTATTTTCTCAAAATGACCCCAAATTCCTTGAGATGACAGCACACGTTCTCTCTCTTTTGGTCAGCATTCAAACATTTGGGGACCCACTTTGCTCTAAGCTTCTGCATGTTCAGATGTTGGTGGATAATGACCCCAACTCATTACCTGGATATCCCCCAGAGTCTCTGCAATGTTTTTTTAACTGGTATTCATCTATTTCATCTATCATCACGCATCATGGCATGCATTGCATCGATGTTTTCAGGTGTGATCACTGTGGAAGATCTTCTTGACCTGGGGGCATCTGTTGTCTAAGGATGCTCAGTTTTAAACTTGGCCACCCACCTGGCAACTGTTGGATATACTGGGGCACAGTCCCCTAAAGTCTCACACAAAGTTTGGTGAAACTCAGTTACAGACTTTTCTTGCAGCACGAAAAACTTGATGGTCTGCATCTCCATGTCATCAAATTTCTTCCAAACCTTTGACATGTTTTCTTATATATCCTAAAAGAAAATGAACAAATTATTATAATTTAAAGAAGCATGGTGATTAAAGGGTTTTAAGATATGTTCTTTCTTGTGATTATATCAGTTGCTTTAATATAATTTTTGTTCTGGGTGTTTATCAGAACTTTTCATCCCCCCCTCTCATATTTTCCTCCGGAAGAAGAAGAAAAATATGAGAGGGGGGGATGAAACTGTTGAAATTGAAGACATCCTAAAATCAAACCCTACCCTTTCCAGACTGTTTATCATTGAAGAGATAAATGCCACCTGGTTGGCCGAGTGGTTAGCATACCTGCTTTCCAGTCAAAAGGCTGTGGGTTCGAATCCTGCCGTGGGCATGGATGTTTGAGATTATCTGTGAAAATGCTAGTGGTGGTGGTTGGTTGGTTGGTTGGTGGTAGTTGGCGTTGGTGGATTTGAGTGGTGGAGACAGAGAGCTGTAGAGTAGGTGCTCTCCCTCAATGAGTCCTTGGACTCCCTGGAGGTGTCACATAATAATAATAATAATAAATGAGGCTAACAAAATACTTAAAAATACTGGCAAAGCTGCTGGACAAGATTGCATTTTCCAGATTTTTAAAAATTGTGGCAACAGTGTCATAAAATATTTAACTAACCTATATAATAACATCTTGGTTTTAGGCAATCTTCCCTCACTCTTTAGAAGAATGAAAATAATATATAGTCAAGAGTGAAGATATGGTAAATTCCCCCCCCCAACACACACACACACACACACACACACACACACACACACACACACACACACACACACACACACACACACACACACACAAAAACAACCTTTGAAGTGTCTTTGTATGTTTTTTGTTCATGGGACTTTTACTTTCCTTACATTCTGTTCCAGAAAATTTTCACCAATTTCTATCTGACATAAATAATGATGTCAAGCAGTAATTTATGTAAACAGAAATGACCCTATACACTTTATAAGGTTTGAAGTTTAAATACCTTTTCAATGCATTCCACATCGTCTTTTTTGAAATTATAAGTTCACAGCTCATGTTGTGTTAATTTTTCAGATGAACATAGCATGTCCTCACTTGAGTAGCTTTTTTTTAAAATTTGTTTTTTAATTTAAAATTAGCCAACCACTTTTCATTGTGTTCCTGATATCACACCCTGTCATATCAGAATTTCTGTGTTGTTGGTATTACCAGGGTTCCTTATATTATGTGCCAAAATTTTGCTGTGCATGAATGGAATTTTGTTCTAGAAACTCACTCTCACTCATAAAAGCCATCATAGCATAGTTGAAAGAATGACAGGACACAAGCCACTTGATTGGAAAAGACTTGGGTTTGATTTTTGTCATAACGAAAGAAATATTTATAAGGGATTTTTTCAGTTGGAAGGAAGTAGATGGTCTCATACAGATGTAGCAAGGTTTAATATCCTGGTAATTTGTTTTTTTTTTTTGTCCTGCATTATGAATAAACAAAATGGCTGGAGAACCTACACACTTAATACACAAAAAAACAATTAACACTGTCTGCACTATACCATTTTCTACCACAGTAGGAAATGGTATAGTGTGGACAGTGCAGTACTGCAGTAGGAAATAGTGTAGTTCCAATAATTGATTGGAACTACACTATTGGTAATGTAAATGGTGAATCATATAGTGCAGACAGTGGATCATATTGTAGTTAGAATGGTCATGTAATTCTCACTAGGAAACACAGTCGTTTTAATTTATACTGCCAAAGTGCTTTTGGTGACAGCACTTTCCATGATTAGACAAAACTTGTTATTGCTATTAACAGTGACATATCATACATCAAGATGCAGCTAATATAAAATATGTTGGAGAAATGTATTTTCCAACATTGAAAGTTGTAAAATTACCTTAGGCACACTGTGTAATAATGGATATATACATTTTTATATATATTTGTGTGTGTGCATGTGCGCATATATCAGTGGCATTGTATGCCCATTTCGGTTGGGCATGCTGTCATGTGCCTTATGCAATCCATGTTACAAAATTCACATCAAGTTGACCATATGATTGCATTTTTATTGATGCGTGAAAGTTTTAAGAGTGCATAGTGCATCAGCACTTATCTTAATTGGTCCGATACAATTAATTGTTGGATTTATTTCATTCTATCAGACAAATCGGACGCTCTCTTCAGATATGCCAACTCAGTATTGAAAGCTTGAGTAGAGCAAAAAGTGAATTTTTATCTAAAATGCTATCAACCCGCTCAGTGGACATTCTAGCTATTCAAGAAATGCACAATGCTGAACAGTTGCAGTCCTGAGGAAAAATTCAAGGATTCATATTAATTGCTTCAGTTAACCTTCCTAAATATGGACTTGCATCCTATGTAAAAGAAGATATTGAGAGATGTAAACTCATGATAACGAATAATAACAGTAGCATATTCTCAGCAACTATCCAAAATAGCTGACACCATAGTCACGAACATCTATAAACCCTGAATGCCACTTGGCTTGATCCCCCTTCTAACCAATCTACAACATCCATGTGTGATACTGGAAGATTTCAATAGCCATCACAATTTATGGAATTATAATGAAAATGATAGTAACAGTGAAAAGCTGGTGGAATGTATGGAAGACTAGGACCTTAACTTAATATATGATGCTAAAGATACCTCTACCTTTTTTCAGCTAGATATCATAGAGGATACACTCCAGATGTTTGCTTTGTAAGCAAGATTCGTCATCATTAAACTCTCAGCATAAATAGAAAAATTCTTGGCCCCCTCCCCAAGTAGTCAGCACAGACCAATGTTATATTCTCTAGGAATTCACATACCACTTACATTGTCTGTTCCAAATCCTAGATGGAACTTCAATAAGGCAATCTGGAAGAACTTTGCTGAACAAATAGCTGCCAATATTAGGTGGATAAAACTTATACTTAACAATTACAGCAGATTTACAGGAGTAATTAAAGGAGCTGCAAAGAGAATTATCCCTAGAACTTACAGGAAAGAATATATTTTGGGTTGGAATAGTGATAGCAACAACCTCCATCACTAATTTATAGAAAAGAAGATCAGACAGTAGCTAAGGATCTCATGCACTCCTTGGATAATAATGCAAGGAGAAAGAAATGGATTGAGACAGTTGAAAAATCAATTTTGCACATTCAAGTAGATGAGCATGGTCCGTCCTTGTTGCAGAGGTTGGATCCTAATGCAACAGCATCCAAGAGACAGCAATCTGTTGATGTCAAAGAGAAGGCAAAACATAATTGCAACTTTTAGACATCCTTATGATCACCAGTCTGTAAAAGACATCAACACACAACTGTTGAAATTGAAGACATCCTAAAATCAAACCCTACCCTTTCCAGACTGTTTATCATTGAAGAGATAAATGCCACCTGGTTGGCCGAGTGGTTAGCATACCTGCTTTCCAGTCAAAAGGCTGTGGGTTCGAATCCTGCCGTGGGCATGGATGTTTGAGATTATCTGTGAAAATGCTAGTGGTGGTGGTTGGTTGGTGGTAGTTGGGGTTGGTGGATTTGAGTGGTGGAGACAGAGAGCTGTAGAGTAGGTGCTCTCCCTCAATGAGTCCTTGGACTCCCTGGAGGTGTCACATAATAATAATAATAAATGAGGCTAACAAAATACTTAAAAATACTGGCAAAGCTGCTGGACAAGATTGCATTTTCCAGATTTTTAAAAATTGTGGCAACAGTGTCATAAAATATTTAACTAACCTATATAATAACATCTTGGTTTTAGGCAATCTTCCCTCACTCTTTAGAAGAATGAAAATAATACCCATCCTAAATCCAGGCAAAGATCCATCATTAGGATCTAGCTCTTATGAGTGTTACTTTTAAACTTATGGAAAATATTATATACAACAGAATATCTCCCATCATAAACAACCTAATACTTACTGAGCAAGCAGGCTTCAGACCAGGAGGAGGATCTTGTGAACAAGTACTGGCTCTTACATCAATAATTGAGAATGGTTTTGAGAGTCATCTGAAATCTATTGCTGTGTTCATTGACTTAACATCAGCAAATGACACAGTATGGAGAAAGGGCCTGCTATTTAAATTTCTGAAGATGATTCCCTGTAGAAGACTTACCAACTTATGGAACAATAAGTTTGCATGTTGCTTAATAACAGATGGATACAGGTATTTGCAAGTAATTCAAAAAGTCGACCATGCAAGGCTTAATAATGGACTTCCTCAAGGCTCTGTACTATCTCCATTGTTGTTTAATTTATATATTTATGATCTCCCTCAAATCAGTTTAAGAAAATTTGATTATGCAGATGACCTTGCAGTATCACATATAGCACTAGGTTTAATGAAGCTGAAAAAATAATTACAAATGATTTAGAAATTCTGGACTCATATTTGAAATAGTCGCATCTAAACCCAAACCTATCAAAAACTGAAGTGTCTACCTTCCATCTTAATAACCATCAGGCTAATTTCAAACCTACTGTCTTCTTCAGAGATACATTTACTGAACTTTAATAGTACACCTAAATATTTAGGTATTACCCTAGATAGAACACTCACCTTCAAAGAGCACCTAGTGCAAGTAGCTCAGAAAATAAGAACTCGTAATAACATAATTCAGAAGTTGGTTGCCTGGTCTAACAGAAGTGTTCATATTGCTAAGGTGGACATTCAACTTGATCAAACAGTGAGAATAATAACAGGAACTATGAGATCTGCACCAAATTATTGGCTCCCTGTCATCAGTAACACTTCATCTTCTAACTTATGCAGAAAAGCAGCTCTTGCTAAATTATGGACAAATTTAATCAACGATGTTAACCTACCTATCCCCGAAGACAAAATCCTCCTACAAGAAGACTAAAATCAAGAAATCCTATTTTGGGGGACAGCAAAGGAATTAATAAGTGAATCTTTCAATTTGACTGAAACCTACATCTACCTGGATTTGGACTACCACGTCATCTTTGGACAACCTTAAACTGCATTAGAACTGGTCATGAATACCATCTACATAAATGGAAATGGACCGACTCTCCTGCTTGTGACTGCAGTTATCACTCTCAAACTATTGACCATATTTTACTGGACCGCTCGATATATGCTTTTGAGGGCACTATATAAGATAAATAATGTTATGACAGACGCTATATTGAAAATTGCTTTGTGAAACTTTCTTTTATTATTATTATTATTATGCGACACCTCGAGGGAGTCTTTCGAGGGAGGGTACCTACTCTACAACTCTGTCTCCGCCACTCACTCCACCAACTACAATGAACTGCAATCTTTTAAGGCCATATGCGACATATGGCCTTACATCGGATGCTGCTGAGTAAGAAGACAACTAGCAACATCTTACAAAGGTATGTCTGAATTATTCTTCATATATCTATCTTTAAAACATTAATAATGCTCTAAAAATTGAGTAAAAAGCCAATGACGTTATAAAAAAAAGGATACTCCTAAACAAAAATAGCTAAATAGCCATTTAATAAAAATAAATTTACTTAGAGGAGAAACATGGAAATTTTTCTAATAATAAATCCTATGATATTTAATAATAAATAATACTTATTTATTATACTTAATAAATAATACCTATAATAAATAATACTTTTCCTTGTGTTTACATGGAAATATTTATAATACTATGGCACAAGTTTCCCTCAAAATTAGGGTAATTCTTTGTTTTCTTGACTTCTTAAGATTTAAAAATGACTGAACATGTGATTGGGTGCGCTCATGTTTTTGCGCTGCTGCTGTTAAATGATTAAGGTTGGAATATCCATGCTTATTTCAAATGCCTTTCTCTCTGAAGAATAATAACAAGGCCAACAAAAAATGCTAGACCATACTTTGCATCCAGTTAACCATTCTACTGTATATCGTGTGCTCAGTTTTTGCATCTTTGTGCTTGCTCAGTAAATTTTGAAGAGGAGGCTTGCCTCTTTCAGTTACAATCATACAATCCGCAAAACTTCTGACAGAAAATGGGACATTCATTAGACCATTAACATTGTTTTCCATTGTAAATATGGCCAAAAAAATTAATTTATGGAAAATTTATATTAAAAATTTGTCTATATTATGTATAAAAACTTGTCTATATTATATATAAAAACTTGCCTACCATGTCATTTCACACTTCACGCATGAAAATCAGATTAAACTCAGAAAACAAAACAGCAGCTTATGACAAATGACAACACTCAGTTGGATCGAGTGACACAATAACACATCAATAGCCACTGATTTCTCAGTGCTGTTGTTTCAGCGCTAAGCCTGCCTCCCCTTCTTGGTGGTTTTAAAACCACTGGAATGCTATGAATTTGACCCACTGTGCCATCTGTATGTCTGATTAAAGGGCTAAAAGGTGTATGTATTTTGAATGCACATCCAGGCTATTAACACGAATGTGACACAGTGCTTATACGTTGAAAAGTGTCCTCCTTATGAAGCATTAGTATATTGTGTTTAATTTTAGGAATCACATGAAGCTAGGAAACAATTAGGGAAATCTTAAACGGGAATAAATGCAAATATATAATATTGGTGATATTGATATTCCATGGATGTGCACTACTATAGCACACTTGGCATATTTACACCCCCCCCCCATCCCAGATATATCTATCTATATATATATATATCAGTGGCATCACATGCCCATTTCAGTTGAGTGTAGTGTCGTGTGGGTTATGCAACCCACACTACAAATTTCACATAAATTTGACCGTATGCATCGACGTGTGTCTGCAGAAAATTTTCTGGGGGGGGGGGGGACAAAGCTTGGAGACATATAATTACATCAATAAACGTCTTTTAGCATTTTTTGATGTAATTATTTGTTGATGTAAACTATAAATGCATTCTTTTCATTTTAAATCAGTTTTAATGATCTTTAATTCTTGGAAAAAAAAGTATTCAGAATTAAGTTTTTAGCAAAATTTCATATATAAAAAAAATTGACTGGCATATTTTATTAAAAATCAAAAAATCAACTAATTAATTAATCCCAAAATCCTAAATTAAATTATTTAACAAATACTTAAATCATAAAACTAACAAGTAAAATAGTATTAAATTACATACACTTACCTTTTAAAAATGCATTTTTTCTGTTTAAATTTGTTTCACTATAAATTTACAATGGGGTGCTTAAGGGTCAAAGCTGTATAACTGAGAGGAGACCTCCACATAGCCTTTAAAGGAATGCAGAGAACCGACCAGGGCTTCTGACCTAATGTCCAATCCTCACCTTCTTGTGGTGCACCCTGTTGGGTATCTACTTGGATACTGAATGAACGAGGATGGGCTGGCAATTTGGGATTTAGCTGACCAAGTTGTATTCTTATTGGTTAAACCAAAATACAAAATGATGGTACAACATGACAAAATTTCATGCTGGCTGGGGCGTCGCCCGGTTAAACAAGGCCCCTGTTGTTTTTGCCAGGGAACCAGGGCAAACAGCGAAAAGTCAGCTACTGGAACAAATCTGAAAACACATCCCAACTCAACATCACCAGAGTTAAAGATCGGTACTATCAACATAAGAAGCCTGAATGGCAAAGAAATGGAGCTAGCTGAGGAAATAGATAAGTACCAGATCGACATAATAGGGGTGACTGAAACAAAAAAGATAAAAACTGGTGAGATCTTTCTGAGTAATAAATACAAAATGTTATATTCAGGCAACGACAATCAAGGAAAAGAAGGATTAGCCATAGTATTCAACACAAATTACGAGGCTAATCTTGAATGGCAGTCATTCTCAAGTAGAGTAATGTGGGCAAATATGAGAATGGGGAACTGGACAATGAGACTTATTTGTGCCTATGGTCCCACAGAAAGTTCTACAAAGGTAGAAGTGGAGGAATTTTTTGAGGCTTTAGAAAAAGCAACTGACACAATGAAGAAGGAAAAGTTGGTCCTTGTTGGGGATCTAAATAGCAGAGTAGGAAATGATTGTCAGACATACAAAAATATTTTGGGAAAATTTGGAGAAAAGAGCTAAGCTAATAATAATGGCAAATATCTGTTGGATTTCTGCTCAGGACATGGACTGGTTATTACTAGCACCATGTTCCAACATAAAAATGTGCACAAATTCACATGGAGAGAAGAGGCAAGGAATAAGAAAAGTCTCATTGACTATGTTATTATTGATAGTGATGTTTTCTCCCTGGTGCAGGACACCAGAGTGTACAGAGGATTTGAAATTGGAAGTGATCACTATTTAGTCTTCAGCAGGATAAAATTGAATTTCATATTGAAAAGAATAACATGTAAGAAAGTTTTAAAGCGAATCAAAGTTGAGCATCTCTCAGATGTGAACTGTAGACTAAAATACACAAAGATTATTGAAGAAAAAATGAAAGAGTTTGAAGGAATCAAACTTTGGAGATTCAGTGGCAAGCCTTGAAAAAAGCCCTGATTGATTCAGCTAGAGAAGCATGTCGTGAAGTTGTCTGCAAGGATAGAAAAATTAGAATTCCATGGTGGACACAGGAAGTTAAAGAGGCAGTGAAGGAAAAGAAGAAAGCATATCAAAAGTTCCTGGCAAATAAGTCAGCTTGTGCTCTTAGAGAATACAGAGACAAATGTAAGAATGCTAAACACTGTGTAAAACTAGCTAAGCAAAAGTCATGGGAGGACTTTGGCAAGAATATAGAAAATAAATATCAAGAAGGTGGCAAAGTATTCTGGAAGTTGTTGAAGAAGCTTAGGAATGGAGGAAAGAGTGCTGTAAAAGGAGTTAGAGATGATAAAGGTGACATGAAAATGGGAGATATCCTTGAAGTATGGAGTAATTACTTTGAAAAACTGCTAAATGAAACAAGCAGTGATGACAGCACAGTGTTAAAAAACACTGACCAGGCATGCAGTCAGGAATACATATCCATACTTGAAGTAGAAAAAGCCATCAAAGGCTTGAAATGTGGAAAGGGAGCAGGAGTAGATGATATTCAACCAGAAATACTGAAGTATGGTGGTATAAGAGTCATAGAGTGGGTGCACTGCATAGTTCAGAAAGCCTGGGCAGAGGGACGAATTCCCGATGATTGGAGTAAAGCTCTCTCATAGTACCCATATATAAAAAGGGAAATAAAACTGAATGTGAGAATTACAGAGGTATTTCCCTACTGAGTGTTCCTGGCAAGATCTACGCAAGTATACTTGAGAAACGGTTGAGAAGAATAGCGGAAGAAAAGTTTAGTGAAGAACAAGCTGGATGCAGGCCAAATAGAGGCTGTCAGGATCAGATCTTCACTTTACGATAAATATTCGAAAAAGCATTGGAATATAACAAAGATCTGTATTTAAGTTTTGTCGATTTGGAAAAGGCATATGACAAGGTGCCAAGAGAGAAGCTCTTCAAAACGCTACGGTTATATGGTGTCAATAGAGCATTATATCAAGCAATACTTAGTCTTTATTTGAGTTGTAAGTCAGTTGAGTTAGAATTGAAGGAGGTACAGGAAGATGGTTTAATGTTAAATCTGGAGTGAGACAAGGATGCACATTATCCCCTCTGTTATTCAGTATCTATATGGATCACATTATGATGAAAAGTGGTATTAAACATGATATCAAAATTGGAGATGTTAATGCCAGCTCTTTGCTTTATGCGAACGATGTTATATTTCTAAATAAATCCGTTACAAGTCTGCAAGATTCTCTGACTAAATTGAATAGATGTTGTAATAGATATGGTATGAAGGTCAGCAATAAAAAGACAAAGACAATGAAAATAGGCAGAATCATTGAAAATGTCAACTGTGTTGTGAATGGAGAACCTGTGGAACAAGTAAAACATTTCAGCTACTTAGGCACGATTTTTAGTGAAGATGGTAAATTAAATATAGAAATAGATAACAGAATCAGCAAAGCTAGTATGGTGGGAAGTCAATTGAATAAATTCATATGGAATAAGAGAGAAATTAGTCATCATCGTCATCATCATCATCATCAAATTCCTGCCATGTACCCTCAAGGGGTGTACAGGATATGACAGTACTACATGAAAAAATTACATCATTACTAACTTCCTATCTACAATTTTCCTCCAAATCAGTCTGTTACTTGTCAAGACTCCAACATTATCAGATCTTATATTTCTATCGTCTAAGGCACTTTGTACCGTATCAATCCACCTATATCTTGGTCTTCCTCTGGGTCGTTTTCCTGCCAACCTGGCAGAGAACACTTGTTTTGCTAATCTTTCCTCTCCCATTCTATTTAAGTGACCATACCATCTGAGATTAGCTCTGCTAACACATTCCTGGATGCTGACAATGTCAAGTTCTTTCCTAATATCCTCATTTTTAATATGATATTGCCATTGATGCCATCTGTTCACGCCTCTAATCTTTCTCAGGACTCTCATATCTGCGGTCTCTAGTCTTTGGTCAAGTGTTTTACTTCTGACCCAGCTCTCAGATCCATAAGTTAAAATTGGTTTGAACACAGTCTTGTATACAGCTAATTTAGTGTCCCGACTAATTTCTTTCTTATTCCATATGAATTTATTCAATTGACTTCCCACGATACCAGCTTTGCTGATTCTGTTGTCTATTTCTATATTTAGTTTACCATCTTCAGTAAAAATTGTGCCTAAGTAGCTGAAATGTTTTACTTGTTCCACAGGTTCTCCATTCACAACACAGTTGACATTTTCAATGATTCTGCCTATTTTCATTGTCTTTGTCTTTTTATTGCTGACCTTCATACCATATCTATTACAACAGCTATTCAATTTAGTCAGAGAATCTTGCAGACTTGTAACGGATTTATTTAGAAGTATAACATCGTCTGCATAAAGCAAAGAGCTGACATTAACATTTCCAATTCTGATATCAGGTTTAATACCACATTCCTTCATAATGTGATCCATATAGATAATGAATAACAGAGGGGATAATGTACATCCTTGTCTCACACCAGATTTAACATTAAACCATCTTCCTGTACTTCCTTCAATTCTAACTGCTGACTCACAACTCAAATAAAGACTAAGTATTGCTTGATATAATGCCCCATTGACACCATATAACTGCAGCGTATTGAATAGCTTCTCTCTTGGCACCTTGTCATATGCCTTTTCCAAATCGACAAAACTTAAATACAGATCTTTGTTATATTCCCATGCTTTCTCGACTATTTGTCGTAAAGTGAAGATCTGATCCTGACAGCCTCTATTTGGCCTGAATCCAGCTTGTTCTTCACCAAGCTTTTCTTCCACAATTCTTCTCAACCGTTTCTCAAGTATACTTGCATAGATCTTGCCAGGAACACTCAGTAGGGAAATACCTCTGTAATTCTCACATTCAGTTTTATTTCCCTTTTTATATATGGGTACTATGAGAGCTCTACTCCAATCATCGGGAATTCGTCCCTCTGTCCAGGCTTTCTGAACTATGCAGTGCAGCCACTGTAAGACTCTTATACCACCATACTTGAGCATTTCTGGTCGAATATCATCTACTCCTGCTGCCTTTCCACATTTCAAGCCTTTGATGGCTTTTTCTACTTCAAGTATGGATATGTATTCCTGACTGCATGCCTGGTCAGTGTTTTTTATCACTGTGCTGTCATCACTGCTTGTTTCATTTAGCAGTTTTTCAAAGTAATTACTCCATACTTCAAGGATATCTTTTTCTCCTGTTTTCATTTCACCTTTATCATCTCTAATTCCTTTTACAGCACTCTTTCCTCCATTCCTAAGTTTCTTCAACAACCTCCAGAATATTTTGCCACCTTCTTGATATTTATTTTCTATATTCTTGCCAAAGTCCTCCCATGACTTTTGTTTAGCTAGTTTTACACAGTGTTTAGCATTCTTGCATTTGTCTCTATATTCTCTAAGAGCACAAGCTGACTTATTTGACAGGAACTTTTGGTATGCTTTCTTCTTTTCCTTCACTGCCTCTTTAACTTCCTGTGTCCACCAGGGAGTTCTGATTTTTTTATCTTTGCACACAACCTCACCACATGCCTCTCTGGCAGAATCAATCAGTGTTTCCTTCAGAGTTTGCCACTGAATCTCCAAGGTTTGATTCCTGTTCTCAAACTCTTTCATTTTCTTTTCAATAATATTTCTGTATTTTAGTCTACAGTTTACATCTGAGAGCTGCTCAACTTTTATTCGCTTTAAAACTTTCTTACATGTTATTCTTTTCAATATGAAATTCAATTTTATCCTGCTCAAGACTAAATAGTGATCACTTCCAATTTCAAATCCTCTGTACACTCTGGTGTCCTGCACCAGGGAGAAAACATCACTATCAACAATAACATAGTCAATGAGACTTTTCTTATTCCTAGCCTCTTCTCTCCATGTGAATTTGTGCACATTTTTATGTTGGAACATGGTGTTAGTAATAACCAGTCCATGTCCTGAGCAGAAATCCAACAGATATTTGCCATTATTATTAGCTTTGCTCTTTTCTCCAAATTTTCCCAAAATATTTTTGTATGTCTCACAATCATTTCCTACTCTACTATTTAGATCCCCAACAAGGACCAACTTTTCCTTTTTCATTGTGTCAGTTGCTTTTTCTAAAGCCTCAAAAAATTCCTCCACTTCTACCTTAGTAGAACCTTCTGTGGGTCCATAGGCACAAATAAGTCTCATTGTCCAGTTCCCCATTCTCATATTTGTCCACATTACTCTACTTGAGACTGACTGCCATTCAAGAAGATTAGCCTCGTATTTTGTGTTGAATACTATGGCTACTCCTTCTTTTCCTTGATTGTTATTGCCTGAATATAACATTTTGTATTTATTGCTCAGAAAAATCTCACCAGTTTTGGTCTTTTTTGTTTCAGTCACCCCTATTATGTCGATCTGGTACTTATCTAATTCCTCAGCTAGCTCCATTTCTTTGCCATTCAGGCTTCTTACGTTGATAGTACCGATCTTTAACTCTGGTGATGTTGAGTTGGGGTTTGTTTTCAGATTTGTTCCAGTAGCTGACTTTTCGCTGTTCGCCCTGGTTCCCTGGCGAAAACAACGGGGGCCTTGTTTAACCGGGCGACGCCCCAGCCGGCATGAAATTTTGTCATGTTGTACCATCATTTTTTATTTTGGTTTAACCAATAAGAATACAATTTGGTCGGCTAAATCCCAAATTGCCAGCCCATCCTCGTTCGTTCAGTATCAAAGTAGATACCCAACAGGGTGCACCACGAGAAGGTGAGGATTGGACATTAGGTCAGAAGCCCTGGTCGGTTCTCCGCATTCCTTTAAAGGCTATGTGGAGGTCTCCTCTCAGTTATACAGCTTTGACCCTTAAGCACCCCGAGAGAAATTAGTCGGAACACTAAATTAGCTGTATACAAGACAGTGTTCAAACCAGTTTTAACTTATGGATCTGAGAGCTGGGTCAGAAGTAAAACACTTGCCCAAAGACTAGAGACCGCAGATATGAGAGTCCTGTGAAAGATTAGAGGCATGAACAGATGGCATCAATGGAAATATCATATTAAAAACGAGGATATTAGGAAAGAACTTGACATTGTCAGCATCCAGGAATGCGTTAGCAGAGCTAATCTCAGGTGGTATGGTAACTTAAACAGAATGGGCGAAGAAAGATTAGCAAAACAAGTGTTCTCTGCCAGGTTGGCAGGAAAACGACCCAGAAGACGACCAAGATATAGGTGGATTGATACGGTACAAAGTGCCTTAGACGATGGAAATATAAGATCTGATAATGTTGGAGTCTTGACAAGTAACAGACTGATTTGGAGGAAAATTGTAGATAGGAAGTTAGTCATGATGTAAATTTTTTTTCATGTAGTACTATGATATCCTGTACACCCCTTGAGGGTACATGGCAGGAATTTGATGATGATGATGATGATGAATTTACAATTCACTCAGTGACTCACTAGACAGAGGACAAATGAACTGGTCTCTGTTCACAACAGTAATGAACATTATTTTTCACAAAGCAGAAAAAGATGAACCAAAAACAGGAACATGTGTTTTATTGCTGCAGTAAAACACGTGGGCCGAAACAGGCCAACGCGTAATAAAATTTTAAGACAGACAAAGCGACAAACCTATAAATTTAAACATGAATAAGTGAATTTATGATGGCATAATACTCTCTCTGTCTCTATGAAGAGACAGAGAGAGAGTATTGCAGGAATAAATATGGTTTGATGGAGCAGCAAATCATCTTGTAAAATTTGTTGCATATGTTATGTGTATTTCTCTTGTTTGTATATATTTCGCTCTGTTTTCCAAGAATTTTATTTTGTTTACTGAGACTCAGTATACATAACATCTGATCATTATCAGAATTATTCACACTTTCGGGAATCCTACATTCATTAGTTTTTTTAATTTTTAGTATCAGCGGTTCTGTCTTATCAATCTCACATATGCTGATATTTTGTTGTAGATCGACAACGTCTTATAATACACAGAATATTCATTTTTATTCAGGAATAAATATTTTTTTACTGTCTGTTGTTTCCAAAGATTAAAATAAAAATTTCTCTATACCGTTAAAAAACTTTGCAACCTCAACAAATGCTATACTGCACAAGCAAAAGAAAAAAACAATTATCATTTTTCTCCTAACATCCACTTCCAAATTTTCAGTTCCAGAAATCATGTGTAACAGCTTGTGGACAGAACCAAAAGGTTAAAGAAGAAGGTACTTATCCCAATGTATGAAAACAATCACATATCCATACACAATCACATACAGAAAGCGCTCAACTCATGACAAGTGACAACATTCAGTTGGATTGGTTGACACAATAACCAATCACAACTGCTGGGTGAGCTAAAAATGTTAGCTCTCCCAGCCTTGCTTTCTAAGCGGTTTAAAAATACTAAAATGCTAAGAATTTGACCCACTGCACCCTCTTTACATCTTTTTGAAAGGCACAAAGGTGTATGCATTTTGAAAACACATCCAGGCTATTAACGTGAATGTAACGCAATGTTAACGTGTTGAAAAGTGCCCTCTTCATGAAGCACTAATGCTTTATTACCCTCAAGCAGAGGACAATGAAGCATTAGTATATTGTGTTCAATTTTAGGAATTGCACGAAGTCTGCAAACAATTGGGGGAGTCTAATGGGAATAAATGCAAATATATAATATCCGTGGTGCTGATATTTCGTGAATGAGCACCGCACACCTAGCACACCCGGAATATTCGCCCCTGATATATATATATATATATATATTATCCTCCCTTTTGATAAATATACATTACTGGTTTATATAGGTTTATTTTACTTCTTTTACTTTTAACCAGGATGAAATCAACAGAATTCCATTTTTTGATGTTCAATTGCCAAGAGAAGTTGCCCTAAAAATATTTCAACATCTTACTATTGTGGATCTTTGTCACTGTGCTCAGGTATGCCATTTGCTAGTGTTATTATATGGTCTATAATCCAGAAGTTTAATGATCAATTTAGAAATAAAAAGTAGAAACACTTTTCACATATATTTTATTTATATGTTCAACTGGCCTGGTTGATCAAGTGGATAACATTTCCACTTTCCAACCTACAGATGTATGTTTGGATTGGTTTTAGATATAGATGTATTTGATTATCCAGTTTGAGACTTCATATTGAAGACCTAAAGTAGTTTTAAAAGAAATTCATGTTTCTAGAGAGGATTCCCAGGTTATCTTACTAAGGTAAGTCAGATAAGTAAGGTAACCTATGGTGTTTGTGTGCTATAAGTTTACATTGCATATATCTTTTGTGGATGGGGTTGTCAAGGAAATAATAGATTAACTTCTTTACTTAAGTAAACCTCTGTGCAAGTTGCAGACGTTATTTTGGTCACAACACACAATATGCACTTTTTATTGATTGCTATGTGTCATTCTCTGCATGTCATGTTTGACACACAGTGGACCAAGAGGAAGCTAGCAACCCAGTTACAGAGGGTCGCAGGTAGACCAAAGGATGGCAGTTTGTTTAGTAGTCCTCGATGCCAGAAGTAAACAAAAGCTTTGGAAATCTCAAGAGTGACAACACAAGTTGCTCCAAACCTTTCAGTTGTACATGTCCAGTGGTGGATGATCGTAAGCTAAGAGGTCAGCTGTGAATCTTGAATGATGGAATCCATACTTGTGGTCACTGATTAATTCATGGGCTGGACTCTAGGTGGTGGAGAAGTTGGCTATTTGATGACCTTCTCCATTATTTTGAATCTGAGTGATGACAATTGATTGCTAGTTTGACGTAGATCTATCTTTCTTTTTTGGAATTGGCTGGATATGTGATTGTTTTCATACATTGGGATAAGTACCTTCTTCTTCAACCTTTTGGTTCTGTCCACTGCTGGACGAAGGTCTCCCCCATGGTTTTCCAGATCACTCGGTTTTCTGCCTCTCCCATTCATCTCACTCCTGCAATTTGTTCCAATTCATCCCTCCACCTTCTTCTCATTCTTCCTCTTTGTCTTGCTCCATCCATTGGTCTCCACTCTGTTGTTTTTCTAATCCATCTCCCATCACTGCATCTGGCAATATGGCCAGCCCATCTCCACTTAGCCTGTTTAATGTATTTTACAATATCCATGACACCTGTTTGAGATCTTATCCAGGTATTTGTCTTCCTATCTCTTAATGTTATCTTTAGCGTACTTCTTTCCATACGATGTTGTGTTGTTCTCAGCTTTTTGTTTAGGGCTTCTGTTAAAGTCCATGTTTCTCCTCCATATTTAGGACAGGAAGTATGCACTGGTCGAAAGCTTTCCTTTTTAGATTCATAGGGATATCACTTCTGAATATGTCTCTCATTTTTCCATAAGCCATCCATCCAAGGTGAATTCTTCGTTCAATCTCTATTCTTTGGCACTCCTCAAAGGATAACAATTGGCCCAAATATACATATGAAGTAACTTGTTCTATTTCATGGTTTTCAACTTTGACAGTTCTATGATTAATATATTTATTCATCATTATTTTTGTTTTTTCTCTATTTATTTTTAATCCAATTACTCTGGAGGCTTCATTACTCTGGAGCCTTTCTTCCAGATCTTCAAGCTTATCTGCTATTAGGACAATATCATCTGCAAATTTCAATGATGCAGCCTTTCTCCATTTATGTTTATTCCTTTTGTTTCCCAATCAAGGCTTCTAAAGACTTCCTCTAGTGCAGCTGTAAATAATTTGGGAGATATGGTGTCGCCTTGCCGGATGCCTTTTTGTATTGGGAACTTTTCACTGTTTTTATATAATTTAATTACAGAAGTTGCATTATTGTAAATATGTTTTATTATTTCAATATATGGTTCCTCAGTTCCCTGGGTTTCAAGTGCATTTAGTGTTGCAGATGTTTTAACTGAATCAAATGCTTTTTCATAATCTATATAGGCCAGACATAAGGGTTTATTGTATTCAATTGATTTTTCAATGAGCTGTCTTAATGTGTGAATATGGTCCAAAGTATTGTAATTCTTTCTAAATCCAGCTTGTTCACAGGATTGCATTCCCTCTAGTTTAGATTTTATTCTATTATTTATAATTTTTGTGAAAACTTTATATGTGGTGGGGAATAGGCTTATAGATCTGTAGTTTTTAATTTCTTCCTTTTGCCCTTTTTAAAAATTAATATTAGAAGTGAATTGTTCCAATTTTTTTGGAATTTTTCTCTGTTTTAGACATTTATTAAAGAGTTTAGTCAGCTGTTTGATGATAGGGTTCCTCCCAGTTTTGAGAAGTCTACCATAATTCCATCCTCCTGGGGCCTTTCCATTCTTCATTTCTCGCAGTGCCATTTCCACTTTGCCTTGTAAGATCTCAGGGGCATCATGTTCTTCCTCATGTGATTGTTTTCATACATTGGGATAAGCTATGTATAATAGATTATAGAGACAATACAGGATGGATATTAGCTCTGGACACAGTTTTTGAGAACAAATGGAGAGATGCCATTGGGACTAGCAAACTTTTTTTAATGTCCAAGTTATTTAGTAATTTTCTGATGTCTTATTGCCAAAAAACTATAGGAGGCATATACAGTGCTTGGATTCTGGTATGGTAGTAGAGACAATTTCCCTTGGTCATCAATGCAGCAATTTAAGGAATAGTAATGTTAAGAGATCAGCTTTATCTTTGGGTGAAGTAACAGTTGTGCCATCAGGATGAGAGAGAGAGAGAGGTGGAAGTGTAGGTTTGCAGAGTTGCATCCAGTGGCCTTAGCAAGGGACCAGAAGGTAGCATGCCATCCATTTGGACAACAAGTAAATTTACTGCCGTTGGACTTTGTGAAGTCAGATTTAGATTTGCTGATGACTGTTTTGCATTTTTTGCTTGCTTTAGTATCGGCAAGCTATGAAGCTGGAGATACAAGCCACCTATGGTAAGCTGAATTTTTTTCTTTGACTGCTCTGATGTATTTACTGTTGAATCAAGGCTTGGAAAGCAGGCAGGAATTCTGGGTAGAATAAGGAATGAAAGTCTTTATGCTTGTGAGAATAATTTCTATGACTCATTCAGAACAAGTGTTAGGGTCAGATGAATTGACGCTATAGTCAGGGAACGAGAAGTTCCAGAGGTTATCCCATTTGGTACCTTTGTAGTGCCAGAGGAAGGCTTGAGGATGTTCTTTGAGAAAGGGGACTTGTACGAGATCTCTGTTGCTGAGAGGGATGGTGACCTCTATGATGTATTTGGAAGGATGACTATTTAAAAAGGGATCCAAAATATTGGGTGAGTGAAGAGGGTTATCTGGAATTCATGTAGGAAGATGAACAATTTGTGTTAGGTCATTGATAAGGTGTTTTGCAAAAGTGCTAAGGTCATTGCAGAGATTTCCACCTTTCATCCAGCCTGGTTGGTAGTGTTGGAAAAGGGGAGAAAGTTATTATTATTATTTGACACCTAATTATGGACACTGAGTTTGCCTAGGAAGATGACCTCACTATTTGGATGGCTGGTTTGCAGATGGTTGAGCTTTGTTGAGAGGAATGTGAAGAGGTCTGAGTAGTTATCAAACTTTGGAGAACGGTAAGTGCAGCAAATGAATATTACTATAATATTAATAATAGAACAAGGAAATCTTGAGCCAGAGGAGGTCCAAAGCAAGAGATTCTAATTATCCATTCTCCATTCAATGTCAGACCTCACAAAGACACAAGTGAAACTTTGTGGTGAAAGGAATTGTGTAGTATGTAATTTGAACATTGGAAGTGAACAGAAATCCAAATAGCATCTACATCCATCTACATCAGAAAATTATTAAATAACTTGGACATTAAAAAAAGTCTGCTATCCCCTAGTCTTGATGACTGTAAGTGATAGTGAATGTCATTTATGTTGGTGTTAATGTCACAAATGTTGGTGAAATGGATGTAAAAGTGAGTTTTTAATGAAGCAATTCTGACGCGGTTTGTATGTGGTGATTAGTTGCATTATGCATTTTTTATTTGGGACAAGTTTATGAAGGATATTCCTTTTTGTAACAGTGTCACTGTCATTGCATAAGGTTCATCATTAGTTTGTATGTGGTTAGATGGAAGAATAAAGTAGGGACTCTCAGTGAGAAAAGATAGACTCTTGGACATGACATCTATACAGAGAGTAACCAGTCTGCTTGCCATGTTGTAGCTTCAACAGTGCCTCTCACATACCACTATGAGATTTACACACTTCTGAATGGGTCATACAGGATTTCAGTTGATAGTATTTTTTTATTTTATAGAGGGTAGGGAAAGGACAAGAGGGATTCCTTGGCAGCTGAGAATGAATGCCACTAAGAAAGGGACGAGATCTAGATTTTGCTTCCAGTGAGTGGTGCATGATTGGAATGAACTGCCATTGGATGTTGTGTGTGCAAGCAGTGTGAGTGAATTCAAGAACAAGTATGATATCTGGTGCATGTAGTATGTGGCCTGTTTCCATGAGTCCCTGACTCCCTGGAGGTTTCTCTTAATCATAATTAAAATAATAATTATTATCATCTCTGATGCATTGCAGAAGTCTAACCCCACATCCGAGGCATTTTCCCATGTGCAAGGCGTAAGTGGTAAGAAGTAGGGGACTACTCTGTATGGTGAAGCACAGTGAGGACTTTGAGGACCCCAAGCTAATATGGTAGCTGTGAAAGCCTACAGAGAATAGTGAAAATTGCTGGCTAACAAGGGTCTGGCACATCCAATTCCATGAAGAGCATCTGTACTGATCAGAAAGATACTACCGTGTCTGGGAAAGCCAATGCGTCGAGAACTGAAGTCTAGGATATTGATGAGAGATATGCTACGAGGACATGCTACTGCGTCTGGGGCAGCCCATACATCGAGAGTTGCAGTCTGTGATCTTGATGAGAAATATGCTACGAGGATTCTCAACATGCTTCGCTCAACATCAATGGCACTCAAAAAATGATGGAAGAGCTCAAGAACATTTTATACAAAAATAACATCCACATTGCATGTCTACAAGAAACTAAACTAAATGAAAATATGAAGCTTCAAAAATCAAAGACTCTTCAACACTAAGGAAAGATAGACCAGATTGTTCTGGCAGAGGTCTAGCTATACTCTTATAGACCAAATACATTAAATACAAAGAAATCATATGAACTATATTCAGCAATATAAAGAGTAACACAGAGGCTTAGGTAGTCAAAATATTTCTAAATGCATTATTACAATAGTCAATGCATATCACCCAGATAACACAGAAGACCCTCAAAACTACATATACGCCACTCATACAACCCACTATGGAATATGCCTCATCAATCAGGGCTCCAGCTTCTACTAGCTCAAAAAAAAAACTTGACAGAGTACAATCAAGAGCAGCAAAAATTATTATAGGTATACAGTCTCATCCAGAAATAATTTAAAAGCTCAACAAGAGTGTGGGCTTAACATACTAGAAGACAGAAGAAAACTCTCCATAGTTAAATTCACTAACAGGATCACATCTCACTCAGGACTTTGATGCCTGGACAGGAAAATCTAAACTAAAGAGATCATCTACTTTATAATATCATCATGAAATTAGAAAACAGATTGACTTAGAGCACCTGTCCATTGAAATAAACAAAGAGCCATTCTTTTTCACTACTACCAAAAAAAACAATGATTAACTTAAATCTCCAAGACCATTGTTCAAAAAAGGATTCACAGCATGAAAATAAAAGAAAAGGACTTCACACTATACATCACTTAAATAATCTAAACCATGTCATTGCCTGTACTGATGGATCATATGATGAAGCACCCAACTAAGGAGGAGCAGGGTTTTTTCTAACTCGACCTGGAGGTGAGGAAATGCAAATGAAAGCTACAGCTGGCAAAATAGCTTCAAACTTCACTTGTGAACTAACAACCATACAAGCAGCTCTCAAGTTTTATCTCTCTAATCCGGTAATAAACATTACAGAAGGAATAACCATCTACAGTGACTCAAAATCTGCACATGAGGCATTAAAAAAATGGAAAAACAAAACTCACACAGCAAATTCATGAACAGCTAACAACTTTAAATTTGAAAAATAAGAATTGTACACTGCAATGGATACCAGCCCATGTAAATATTGAAGGCAGTGAGAGAGCAGACAGACTAGCCAAAGAAGCAAGATACTTACCTCAAAAATTACACCCACTATCACTAACTGATGCTAACTTTATTGCAAAAATAAGATTTTTAAAACAAACTATCAAGAAGAAGAATGAAATCATTGAAATTAATGAAAACAAAGAAATAACCACAATCATCACCAGACTAAGGACAGAACATTTTAAAGGCATGAAAATTCAGCCGGACAGTACTGGAGATATGAAAAAATATGCAAGAGCTGTCCAGGAATCGAACTAATACCTGCCCATATCTATTCTTGTCCAGCAATTGTTGCTGCTCTACAGAAAATTGACAATAATCCTATTGTCAATTTTCCGGTACACGGAACTTCTTAAGATAAGAAACTAAATTAGGGTATTATAAGAAAACAAAAATAGCCAAAAGGAAAACCGGAAAGGAGAACCAAGGGATGTAACAATGGCACAGTCAGCAGGATGTGCTTGAAAAAAAAAATTAAAGCAAGTAATACAAGCACAATAAGTTGGTCTCAGTCTCACACACAGAACTTAAGAAATTGAAAAATCATAAAGAGAAAAAGGTTCATAATTTATTCCGTGATAAAGTGTAACTTAAAAGGGATAAGCATGTCTCTCCCAACTAGTACAGAGCTAAGTGATCCAGAATTCTTTAGGAGCATTAACCCCCAGCAGATTTTCCCTCAGTTTTCGGGGGAAGAAACCGACGATGTGAGGGCCTTTTTTGAGTACATTGAGGAACTTAGAAGGATAGGGCGTGGAGCGACTTCCAGTTGCTTATACTGCTTCGCAGTAAGTTAACTGGAAGGGCAAAATGCTTTTTTTACTCCTCGCCCCTCCTGAAAGAAACGTTGGATTACCAGAGATTCAAAGGATCCTTATTTTCCAATTTGCCAAAGCCAAGAACATAGGACCTAATCGCTGGAAACTCCAAAAGTTGAACCAGAAGGAAAAGGAAGGCATCCCAGAATATTGCAACAGGTTGCTCACCTTTGCAAGCACACTGAGTGTACCTGAAGACGAAAAACGCCATCTAGATTGGGCTGTTTTTCAGCACTTCAGAGTCAGTGTGAGACAGGAAATGAAGGACGCGGCCTTTGCAAAGGGAATAACAAACCTGAAAGAATGTTACGATGCCGTTGTTGAAAGAGAACAACTTCTTAGGGACATCTGTCCCTCAGTTGCTAAAAGCCATGTGAATGCTGTAAGAAATAATGGAGAGGATGATAGGAGCCCAAGTCTAACAAAGGAAGGAATAGCAAAGAAGGAAAAATGCCAGATGCAAGGAAGTACTGGAGAAAATAAAACTGAAACAATCTATAGTGTCACTGTCGATGCCTGCAGATTTGACGAAGTCCGCTCCTTGGTCAGGCAAGAGGTCGAGAGATTACAACAACTATTCATGGAACGACTAGACTCTGTCGTCAGTCTGTTAATGCTAGATTGTTCCAGTGACCAGAAGCCCCCTGAGTTACAAGAGAGTAAGATTACTAATCTCATTCATAGGGAGGTTGAGAAATTGCAACAACTGCTGCTGGACAGAATGGAATCCCTAATGGAAAAACTAACGGAATTGTTGACTAAATGTGAATCGAACTCTCCTTTGTCTTTGGACGGAGAGGCTAAAAGAGGCCACTGTCAAGAGATTCCCAGATGTTATAGTTGTAACAGATTAGGACACTTGGCCCGAGACTGTTTTATAACACCCAAGCCCTTGAGAACCAAGTACCAGCCTCTAACTACGTCTCACATTTGTGACAGACCCATTGATAATGAGGAACAACAGGGCAAGGAACAATTCCCTGGAACAACAATTAATGCAAGGGTAATGACACCGGTTCTCAAGTTTCTCTAATCTCTGAGAATCGTCTCAAGGGACTGGGGGCCTGTGTGATTCAGAGAGCTAAGAGAATCAGAAATCCAGTTAGATTATTAGGATTATCTCCCTCCACAACTCATGCTACAAGATATGTTAGACTAAGGATTGAGCTACTTGCGTTAAATCTGCATGCATGGCATAACCTCCTAATTCTACCTGGGAACTCGTTGTCCCGAGTGGGATTAATCCTAGGAGAGGATTTTCTTAGGAAGCATGGTTTCTCATGCGATTACCCAAGAGAGAGCATTAAGTTCCGAGGAAAAGCAAAGGATACTGTAAGAAGTCAGAAGCAAAGAAATCAAAGAGAAGGCAAAGAATCCTCGTCCAACAAATCTGAAGGTAAGAAGGTGATAGAACTCGAGAAAAAGAGGGAAGGGCACATATCTGACACCCAGCCGGAATCAAATATCGCCGAGGTCAGGGAAAAAGAAGGAAAAACGGAAATTGGTAAAGATCAAGGAAAAGAAGCAGAGAAGAATGATCTAACTAGAAATGAGTGCACTGGTCTGAGTAAGCAGGATGAGGAGAATAAAGTTAATCATATGTATCAAGCAACAGTTGAAAGTCCAAACACAAATCAAAGTATTGCATCAAGGAACAAAACTGAGGACGAAAATCTTCTTGGGGAGAAAATTTCATTAGAAGGGGGGGGGGGGCAAAAGTAAAAGAAAATTTTCTGTAATTCCATTAAAGAAAAATTTTTAATTAAAGGGGTGGGGCCTTTGTTGTGTTTCTTATAATACCCTAAATTAGGGTATTATAAGAAAACAAAAATAACCAAAAGCCGAAAGGAGAACCAAGGGATGTAACAATAGCCTGACCAATATTGGATACCATAATTAGTGTGAAACTTGTGAATATTCCCGCGTAAAATACCTACTAAATTGTATGTTAGACAATCAATTTGTTATATACATATTTGCTGTTAGAATTGATATAAAAGAATTACTGTGTGAATTGCATATAACCAACTGAGATTATAAGATCAAAGCGCACGGGCAAGACACCGGATTAGTAAGTTGCCTCAAGCAGTCACGCGTGCATGTGGCGACCTAAGTTTTCGAGGAAGACGCTACGAAAAGGCAAGACCCATAAGTGCAAAGGAATAACGTGTGGGTAAAAATTTAGGGTTACAAGGATTCCCGGCAGGTGTTGATATAAAAGGGCTGGAAAACCCTCCCTTTTATATCAAGAGTCTGGAGTCTCTGTTCTCTCTCGGTGACAGAAGTCGGAGGTGTCCGATCATGATTAAGAGGGATCGCGGATTCCAAGCCCTACGATGAATGAATAGAGGATTTTCGAAGCAACAGGCAACTCCCAGAAAAGATAATGACCAAGTAGCGTGCCTTATGGATGCAGAATTGCCTTGCGCTAAGAATATTCTAGGCATAGATAATCGGTATTCAGACTCCATGAGGACCAACCCAAGCTGACAGGAATTTCAGCCTTAACATAGAGGAAAACAAATGTTTGGAAGGAGAGGAATCCAAGAATCGAAAGGACAAGCATGAGGAATCCTCGAGTTCGGTATAGTAAACCTTTAACCACCTCACCGGCTATTATGGATGAAATATGCATCCTCATACGCTTCGTATCCATCATATATTTCAATGTAATATCAATGGTATTAATTTTAATATGCACTTCGTATCCATGATAACCTTGACGTCTATAGATGTCTTGGCCAGTAGCATTCTTAATTAAGTAATGTGTGAGAGAAAGGTAATTGTAACTTAAGAATCATAGACCTTCATAAAGTTTTGAGACTCTAAAATTATGACAGAACTGTGATATTTTAATCGTAGTCGGTGAGCAATATGTGCTATGTATTATAATTGTACTTGTGTTGATTGCTAGCTATGTTTAACAGCTATAGAGATGTCTTATCCAGACAGCTTGATTAACACCAAAAGTCATTATTGGTTTTATAATGTAAGAATGCGAGCTTTGAATCTGAACATAATGTTTTTGTAGTATTAATTACTGTGTGATGTATATTGATTAATTTTACTTTGTAATCTAGCAGTACAGTGATAATTGAAAGTTCTTTATTCTGTATGATGATCATTATGTTATATAAACCTTTTGCTCTTATTAATTTGGTTGTCTGCGTCTAAGAATTCTATGCACCACTCATAAATTAATCGGATCTTAGTGGGAAATAATTGTTAATTAAGACCATGACTGCAAACATGGTTGATTATATTCATAATTGTTAACTTAGTATAGAAATAACCACGTGCATATCTGAAGGTTCACTTCTTGACTGAGAAGTTTTTCCAATCTAAGGGTTCTGGGTGGCATAGCGGAACAAACAAATTTTCCCACAACCTTAAGAGAAGTTAACTTCAGAAGCTTTGTTACCAAGGAGTTGGCTTAACCTTGAGACAATCCCTTTTGTAGATCAGATTAGCACACGTGATAATCTAAGGGGCTGAAGTATATAATAGTAAGACAAAGACAGACACATTACAGGCGCTGCTGAGATGGGACAAATTATTCAAGAGATAGTTAAGTAAAGGAGTTAAGCCATACTAAGTAAATATTACCTATTACTACGATCACAACATGACGTTATAACACCTTCAACGAGCTTCTAAACACCCAACTAAAAAAATGTTCTGGGGTTGTTTTACACATGGTGGTCCAGGATCACTTGTGCCTGTTGACAGTATGATGAAAAATGACCAATGCTGCATAAAAATATTGGAGAAAAGAATGATCCCACAGATCCAGAAAGACAAAGAGCTTATCTTCCAACAGGATCTTGCTTCATGCCACACTTAAAAAAAATGGAAGAGTTCCTCAAAAATCACAACATCTAATTGCTTCAGTGGTCAGATAACACTCCTGACATTAACCCAATAGAATAGTTGTGTATCACAATTTATTGGCCCATGTTTTGGGCCAATAAATTCTGATGCAAAGGATAACTTAATACACTCTATTATAAAAGTATGGTTTTGAGATGTAGAAATAAGAAAAATGTGTGTTACGTTGGCAGAATCCTTGCCTAAGTGAATTAATGAACTTATTAGGAACAGAGGAGCACTTGCAAGTATGACTTATACAAGAAGGATGGTTTGCATCTGAATGGATTTGGTGTTCGGAGACTGGAAAAAAGTGTTGTTAAATTAAGTGAATGTGGATGTGCTGAATCAGGGAAACTGGAGTATTTTTTGGGGTGGGGTGGGAGCCGTTGAATGGATATACAGACATCATTTAGGCAGACAAGTATAATAAGCATGTGTATAATATGCCTACGTTAGTACCACTGGTAACAAACCAGAATGGGATAGTTAATATAAAATGTCAGGATAGTAGTGGGCCTAAGGGGCTTTTGCACTTTATGTACACTAATGCCAAGAGCATTCGGAACAAGCAGGAGGAATTTTTGACATTGATTGGCTCATCCTGGCAAAAGGTTATTTTCATTAGTGAGACATGGCTAACAGAAGATGATATAGTTAGTGAGATAGAATGTGAAGGATATAGTGTGTTCATAGAGGATGAGAAAAAATAATGGGGAGGAGTGTTATTGATGATAGCCTGTAAGCTGCAACCAAAGAGAGTAGAAGTTCAACTGCAGGCCAGTGAAAATAGCACATTGAGGCTATCTAGTGTGAGATTGAGGCCAGCAGAACAAAACATCCAGTTGGATGCTGCTATAGAACAGTGTATGGAAAAGGTAATGGAGATAGTATGCATCATTAAATAGACTCAATAAGTGGAGGACAGGTAATTATTATGGGTGATTTCAACTATGGGAACATAGATTGAAAGGAGGAGAGGACATGGGAGGAAGGAAATGGAATTTATGCAGTTACTAAGGGATAATTACCTGAGACAGCATGTGATGGAATACTAGGGGTTCGAGAGTTCTCGATCTAGTAATTGCATCTGAGAATTTGCCTATAACGAATATGACCACATTGGCACCAGTTGGTTAGAATGGTCATGACCCAGAAGGTAGCTAGTGTGAAATGTGGGGAATATTATGGGGGAATATTCCCCATATGGTATTGGGGCCATGGCGTTTAAAACTGCAAGGGCTGGATGTTGATAGTGCATGGGAAGTGGTAAAGAAGTGTTTGAGGGAGGTAATGGAAGACTGCATACACAGAGTCAGGAGAGTAAATCAAGTGGGAGTTAAATAGATGAATATTATTATTAAGCTGGAGCTGCAAAAAAAGAAACAATCGTGGAGGGAATTTAAGGAGAAAGGTGATCCACAGGCACATGAGCAGTACAAGGGCCAGACCAGAAGGGTAACTAATGTGGTAAGAAAGGCAAAAGCAGATTATGAAAGGAAGTGGAAGTTAGCAATGCAGGCTAAAGAGAATCCCAAACAATTCTTTTGATATGCCCCAAGTAAAAGAAAGAATGTATATGGCAGAATGATTTTAATGAATGGCGATGGTAGGGAGGTAACTGAATTAGTCAAAATAATAGAATTACTAAGTGAATACTTTGCAAGAGTATATCATCTGGTGGTGATATATGCAGGAACGAGAGAGAGAGTCAAAGGCTTATACGGGAACTGAGGTAAATGAAATGGAGGTGCATAGCATATTACAGAACCTTGATGTGAATACAGCTGTGGGATTGAATGGTATACTAGCTCGAGTTTTATGTGAAGTGCCGAGGGAATTGTTAGTGCCCTCCATATTGTTTAATCAAAGTCATAGCTCTGTGTTAGTCCTGAAGGGGAGGAAAGAGGAGAAAATAGTTCCATTGCATAGAGGAGACTCCAAGACTGATGTGGCAAATTACTGACCAGTCAGCATATCAGGAGTTGTTGTCAAAGTATTGGAGAAGTTGGTCAAGAACAAAATACAGGAATGGACAGAAGGAAATGGGATACTGTATTGGGATCAGCATGGTTTTGTTAAGGGTAGGTCATGCTTCAGTAACTTACGCATGTTTTATAATACAGTGACAGCTGAGTTGTTTAGAGCTAATGGGCTTACAGTGATACTGCTGGAATCTGCAAAGGCTTTTGACAGGATACCACATGGAATTGTAATCAGTAAACTGCAGCACATGGGGATAGGAGGGTTGTTGATGGAGAGATGTCATAGAGTAGTTTATTCAGCAGTAGAATCCAAAAGCAGGCCTGTGACGGCATGCCGCAGGGTTCTGTTCTTGGACTGCTGCTGTTTAATTTGTTCATTAACGATATAGGAAAGGATCTGAGAGGAACTGTTCAGTTATTTGCCGATGATGCAAAGTTGGGTAGAGCAATAGTTAATACAGATGGTGTCAAAATTTTGCAGGATGATTTGGATAGATTGGCAGACTGGTCAAAGGAGAATGGATTTCAGTTTAATGTGGCAAAGTGTAAGATTATGCATTTTGGGATGAAAAGATTGCCAGCTGTACAACACTGTCAATTTCCAGTCTCTGGCTTTGTCAGAGACTTGGGAATGTTAGTGGATAGGGAGTTAAAGTTTAGGAGGCACATTGCAAAAGTGGCTAAAGCAACTCATCAGATCACTTGGTTACTGAAGAATACTTTGACGAACAGTGACAAGCAGATTATTGTTCCTCTTTATCGAGCCTTGATGAAGACCCCCTCCCCATCTTGACTACTGTGTGCAGATCTGGGCACCAGGGTTTCTTGGTGGAGAGGATCTATGGAATGAACCTTACGAGAACAGGTTGAAGATTTGATGGTTAGAAAAACTGGTTGATAGTTGGAAAAGAGGTGATATGATTGAGATATACAAATTACTGAAGGGTTTTTGCAAAGCTAAGTCAGAGGAAAATTTTCAGAGCAGCTGTGTTGGTGGGAGAACTAGGGGCCATCCGTGGTAATTGAGTGTAGTTAGCAAGGGTGTTAGAATTAGGTTTTTTTGCTTAGAGAGTAGTGAATGAGTGGAATAGGTTGCGAGGGTGTTGTGGGTGCCATGACTGTGAATGTTTGATATGTACAAGGTATGATAGATACTGTTCAAAGGTTCAATAGTTCTTGACATGATGTTTAAGGCCTCCCTTGATGAGTCTAAGGACTGCCCATAATAATAATAATATAAATTACTGGGGGGGGGGTTATTCCCCCTGGCACCTATGGTGCCCAATCCCTCCCCCTCCCCAAGCTCCAGACTAGTATGCCAGTTCTCCTTGAATTCTGATAACTTGAATTTTGAAGACTCGAAAGGGGGTCCCGCCTATGGTGCCCAAACCCCCGAGTTCCAGACTGGTAGGCTGGTTCTCTTTGAATTCTGATGACTCGAAATTCGAAAAATCGAAAGTGGGTTCCCCCCCCCAGCACCTACGATGCCTAACCCCCTCAGTTCCATGCTGGTAAGCTGGTTATTTTTGAATCAGGCGCGTGTCCTGAGTTCCGGACTGGTAGGCCGGTTCTCCTTGAATTCTGATGATGCGAATTTTGAAGACTCAAAAGGGGGGTTCCTCCCCCTGGTGCCTACACCGCCAACCCCCCGAGTTCCAGACTGGTAGGCTGGTTCTCCTTGAATTTTGAAGACTTGAAAGGGGGTACGTCCCTTGTCGTCTGCAGTGCCCCCCCCCCCCCCCAATTCCAGACTGGTAGGCCAGTTCTCCTTGAATTCTGATGACTCGAAAGGGTGGTCCCCCACCCCCCAGCGCCTATGGTGCCCAAACCCCCTAGTTCCAGACTGGTAGGCTGGTTCTCTTTGAATTCTGATGACTCGAAATTCGAAAAATCGAAAGGGGGTTCTCTCCCCCCCCCAGCACCTACAATGCCCAACCCCCTCAGTTCTGGGCTGGTAAGCTGGTTATTTTTGAATCAGATGCTTGGAGCTTGCTCCACCTTTGCTGCGAGTTGCTCCTTCTTGCCCTACTTCTGAGTTGCTTTCATGTTGCACTACTTGCTAAGACTTGAAAACAGCCATTTTTGTTCAATATTAGCTTTGTCTTATATATCTATAAAAATAGTGCAACGTTTAATATTTTTCTGTTAAAAAAATGTATTATATAAAAATAGTACAATGTTTAATATTTTTCTATTTTAAAAAAAAATGTATTATTTTCATCACATTTTTTATGTAAAAATATTACACTACCTACACCAAATTATTATTATTATTAATTACTATTAAATATATATTATATTATATTAAGAAGATGGGGAGGGAACGGTGAGGAAGAAAAAAAAGTCCTTTTTAGGACTTCCAGGGTAACGAATGGCAATGCTATAGCCAATGAAGTTTTAACTGAGGCTCAGCTATTGCCCATTACCCAGCCATGACTGGAGCTTTTAGCTCAATAACACTCCTTCTACACAGATTCTCTTCATTCAGATGACGGGATAAAGAATCAAGGACTCAGTCCATCAGCAGATGAATAATATATAATGGGGTATATACTAAGAAGACGGTCAAAAAAGGGACACAAAAACGTTACATAAAAATGTTTATCATTTTATATCTATAGGGTAGATTAGGTAAAGTTGAAGTTTAATTTTTGTACTTATGTTCTTGTGAAATTAAAACTTTAAAATGTGAGTGTTTTGATTAATTTGTTTACTACTGTATACCTCAGTCTTTGCACCACCCTTGTGTAATGGGATTACCATACATTCGTTCAACTACAATTTTCCCTGTTCTGAGACTTTAATTATATAGCCTGGTTAAAGGACTAGCCAGTTCAGTTGAACACTCCTTTAGCACCTGTGCTGATATCCCATCAGTCCCTATTGCTGAATTCTTATTCAGTTTGTGCAACAGCTCTAATACCTCCTCCTCACACACCTAAGTTTCTTCATCCAGTGAAGTGGTAGCAGTGAACGCAATGTTTCATTCACCTGCTTGATAGCTTTTAGCAAAATGGACCTCTTCTGCATCTATCACCCTCACACCATCTACATTCACTAGAGTTATTCTTTTATATTCATTCTTTCTTTTACTTGCAGCATCATCATCATCATCACAGGCTCAATGCCTGTAGGTGCCTGTTGCCATCTTGATACAACTCTTCCGTTGCATTCTATTTTGAGTAAGATGACTCAGTTTATGTACAGAGTTTCCGCACTATTTGATGATGTCATTGCCCCATTCTCTGTTTGGTCTTCGTCTTTTGTTTTTTCTTTCAATCATCCCAAACAGCAGCGTTTTTAAATTCCTCTCATCATTCATTCTACATATATGGTCAAATAGATGTAGTTTCATTTGATTATTTTCTGGATCAGATTGTCTTTTGGTTGTATTCAACTATATAATTTGCATATCAATGCATGTCTCTTTCACACCTCTGAAACATGGCATGTTAGCAAACCCAAATTGATATAGTGCCACTGCAATTAAAGAAAAAAAAACCTCCTTCAAAAAAATAAATAAATAATAATAGATAACTCACAAAAGACCATATCAAAAACAGACCCTTCCAGTAATTTTCAGCAACCTGTGTGGCATATACATCAACTTTAAATGTTGAATTTTGTTGTCCCTTCCCCAGTTTACTGGCACCTAGAGAAATTGAGACCTGACTTTCTGTTTTTTATTGAATCTCAGATTGCAGTTACAACTACAGTCTGCCTTAATTGTTGGAATTACAATCTATGTAAATTCTTTCTTCACAGGAGTGGTACAGATGCTTTTGTACAGTTTGTACCTTGTCAGAGGATGCCAAATCTCAAACTACTCTTTTTGACTTTTTTTTCCCCATTATATATTATTCATCTGCTGTCTCTACCAGTCCTGTAATTCTGAAGATTGCTCTGTCTTGTTAGACTCCTTATTCTTATCCTTGAAGCTTCATTTGCAGTAGTCCAAATATTCAAATGTAGGTCTTTCCAAATCAAAGGTTCTGATTGTGCACATGTGCAAAATTTGTACAATTCTTTTTTCTTTATAGGTCAGCAGAAGTTGGAAAAGTTTAGCTGAGGATGAACTGTTGTGGAGTCAACACTGTCATCGCCTTGGTTTTGAAACTTGTACTGCAACCACAGAGAAAAATAACTGGAAAAAAATTTTGAAAGAATTTGTTATCAGGGAAACAAGGATACGAAAAAATTGGAGAGTATGTTAAATTTACTTTCTTGAAATTTTTTGTATTGAAAATGAGTGTATGTACCATCTTTTTTTCAGAAGTATTTGCTCACCATTAAATGGGATCCTTAGTTTACTGGTCATTCCTGAATGGATAATTGCTTATTCTTGGAACAGCACTAAATATCTTTACCTACTGATAACTTGCTAGCAAGTAGATTTCCAAACTTTTCTGGATAATTGAGAGATGATTATATATTACAACAGATTATTTACTCATTTTTTTTTAATCTTTCACCAAGCTTTATTAATGAAATGCTGTTTCTTGTTTAAATGCAATTACTATTTATATCTTTGCTAAATTTGCTAAAAAAACATTGATATAAAATTATTTTTCTAAAGTAAAAATTATTTTGTGCATTATTTTTTCTTAACTGGAATCCTTATAAATTTTTATTTTTCTTATCCTGAACAGAAATGTCTGCATTGAAAATGCAAAAAGGTTACTTACAGGGTAGAATAGAATATTTTTTATAAAAATAAATGTTACAACAATATTGTGCATGTTGCAAAGCAAGTGAAGAGCTTGTTCCCAACTGCAACTGAAATATAGTAGGAATAAGAGCAGAGTAGCTTAAAAAATAAAATAAAATAATAATAACTAAGCAAGCATATGTATCAAAATTACCTTCCAGAGGAGAAGTTTAAAAGAATGGGTGAATTGAACAGAGTCACTCTTATTTAGTTTATATTCCATGGCTGCACCTCACTGAGAGAGAGATCCGGTCATGGATTAAAGAATTTAAAAGTTAAGGTATGATTTAACATTCATTATTACTATTAGTACCACCCCAAGACCTCATTGAGTCAAAGACTCATCTGGGAGGTCCTTTTATCACACACACACAGCTCATCATACCGTGTTTTAAACACATTCAAACTCTTTGCAGACACCACATTTCTGAAAACCCGGTGACCAAATCTGGGCACAATAGTCCATGTGTGGCCTTATCAAAGCCTTATACAATGGAACAAGAATCTCCCTACTTCTATACGTCAGTGTTCTCTGCATCATTCCCAGAAGCCTTTGTGTTGTCTTCACAATTCTGGCAATGTATCCCCTAAATTTTAGATCCTTATCCACTATCACCCCCAGATCTCTTATTTCGTCTACTTCCAACAATATATTCTCACCAAGCATAAATTCTGCATCCCATGTTTGTTTTCCAAATTTTAAAACCTTACATTTTGCAACATTGAACTCACATCCCCTTATAAGGTCTTCTTATGACAGGTCTTCTAGGCTGTGTGGTCTCTCTGAAGTGCAAAAAAAACAGTTGAGTCAATCCTACTTATTATTATATTACGACATCTCCAAGGACTTATTGGAGGAGGGCATGCCACTCACACAACAAACTGTCCAGACATCTATCCTTGGCTCTTTCAGCCTCCGTTAGTAATTCTCTTTCTAAAAGTTGACCAAGTAAAAGTGTGTTTCTAAAAGTGTGTACCTGCTCTTCAACCAACAGGTTGTGGATTCGAATTCTTCTGCAGGCATGGATGTTTGTGATTGTTTTACCTTGTGTATTGCTATAAACTTTGATTTCGCACAGTATGACCTTTTCTGTCCTTGTGCCATTAAGTCCATAAATCATCATCTTTCTAACATCAAATAATCAAAAGAATTTAAAAATGAGATGTCTAATATCATCATATTTCCTTTCAACATTTTAACTAGTCTCCTTGTCACAAATATTCTGTTGGCTCTGATATTTTGTATTACTTATTATTATTATTTATTTATTTATTTTAGATATGTGAAGAGCCAAAGGCTTATTTTATTTTTTACTGGATTAAGAGGCTACAAAATGCATAATACTATAATGCTGTGGCAGGTGATTAGGTACAGCAATATTCTGCTGGTGAGTTTCTTGAAGAGCTGGAGGTTGTATTCACTTGAGATAATGATATGGGGGGTAGGCTTCTCCAAAGAACAGAGGTAGATGGAATGAAAAAAGTGGATGAGAATTAGTGCAGTAAGTTTGTAGCTGAACCATGTATAAATTTTGACTAACAGCTGTTTGTATTATTAACAATTAAAGGAAAATGGAGGAATGGTGGCTAGTTTAGCAGACCAGCTTCCATGAAAATTCTTGTAAAAAAAAAAAAAAAACAGTTGTAATGAAGAAAATGGATGTCTATGAGAAATTAGAGGGAATTTTTGAGGGAGGGAGGGAGTCATCTTTGTAAACTACTGTCTTCTGAATAGCAATGAGTATTCTTAGGTTAGGATGATGTTCTACAAACCTCCTAAAAGTGCCTGTTCTACTAAAAACCACCTCCCTACTTTAGAATACTATGAAAACAGTATTAGACAATCAGGAGGATTCAGGATTTATAAACTGTTAGGAGTTGTGCAAGTGAGTAACAGTGTTTTGAATGAAAGAGGTGTTAGTTTTTTTTTTGTCTGAAAGGCCTTGGATGTAATATGTTTGTGTCAGAATGGGCCAGACATAAAAGTGAAGAGAAAAGAAGAGAAAATTGATCTTGACTGGAAATTATAATATTATCAAAAATAAGGGGGGGGGAGAGTGAGATGAAGTTACTTTCTTCCAGGCAATAAGAAATGATTGTGTTTTAACATTGAAATTCACTAGATTAACTTTATCCCCACTTGAGAATAGTGAGGAGATAGAGATGTTCAAGGCTTTATTAAAGATCTTGAAGCTTGAATCATTTACACTCTGCATGGGTGCTCCAGTAATGAAAAAGATTGGATGTACCATCAGTACAAAACTATGAAATGGATTCAAGGTAAGGTCAATTAATGTATAGATGAAGAGTGTGAGAAAGCACAGAGCCCTGGAGTAACCCATTGACAGAGAAATCTGATCAGAGAAAAGCACCCATCATAACATGCAGTAT
This sequence comes from Typopeltis vanoorti, assembly GCF_054136105.1. Taxonomy (NCBI): domain Eukaryota; kingdom Metazoa; phylum Arthropoda; class Arachnida; order Uropygi; family Thelyphonidae; genus Typopeltis; species Typopeltis vanoorti. The sequence continues at coordinate 78,146,480 of NC_143561.1, forward strand.
CCACCATGATGACATGCCTGTCCAAAGTTTATCAGAATAAGTAAGGAAATTATTGCATAAAAGGTATATTTTGTCATAGTATTCTTGGATAGTGACACCACCATTCATATCACAAAAAATGAACCTATAGTCAGTTTAGCACATATTCTATAGACATAAATTAATTTTGCAATATATGAAAATGGTCTAGATGAAATGACAGATTTTAATAATGATCCAAAGTACCAATTCTCATCAATTATGATCTAAGTACTAACGTTCATTAAGCCACGAGGGAATTATCATCATTTGCTAATATAAACAGAATTATGATGGAAAGATTAAAAAATACAAAGAAATCACTCAGCAGCTAGACTTAAACCTAGAATTCGTTCAACAGTAAAAATTGCTATTAAAAAATCCCCTACCTCAGTATTAGACTGGCTAACTCACCTTTCGTCGAAAGAGACCAGATAAAGGTTTCTCACATCATGAACAGGAATCAAACCCAGGTCTTTCCATCCAAAGGGCTTCATGTATGCAGACTGAGCTACAGATTCTCTTGCTAGTCAATGAAGATGATGTAATCATGACCAAAACAGACTGGCAGCATGGACAAAAGATTTATAGTTTACATGGGAAATTAATGACTACTAGTTTAACATAGTCAAGTTTAATCCCAACATGGTACATACTTTGGGGTGAAGAGATCACAAGCTGTGTACTGGATTGATGAAAGTGATTTTGCATGGTCAATTAGATTTGAGAGTGATTGTGTACATGGAGTTGAAGTTAAAGGGTGTTTGCAGAGGCAGCCATTATAGCAAATCAGATTATGTGGTGGTTGAAGAATGCACTGAGAATCAAAAATAGGAAGGTTATCATTCTCCTTCATAAGGTTTAATGAGGTCAGATCTGGGCTACTTCATGCAGATCTAGTCTCCTGGATCCATGGGGATGAAGAAGCGGTGGAGAAGAGGGAGAGGTCTCTGGAATGTTCTTCCTCGTGAAGATAGATTAGACTGAGAGTCTGTTAGCTTCAATGACTAGTCAATAGATGAAAAAAGATAGATCATGAACAAAACAAAAAATTATTAAAGGGGTTTTATAGGATTGACACCAAAGACTTTTTTTAGTATATGGCAGGAAAGGAGAAAACATGGGATTACCAGAGTGTAGTTATGAAGTGGGTTAGAACTAGATTTTTTTTGCTTGGAGGATAGTAAATGGATGGAATGGGCTGCCAAAAGCGGTTGTGAATACTTGTCAGTAAATAATTTCAAGGAGATCACAGTCAAAGAAGGCAGTAAAATCTAAACACTACCTGTGAACAACTGAAACATTGTTCGCCCAAATGGACTTAAGAGAGCACATGAATAACCTAGATCTTGGTGTGACTGTCAGCTGTAAAATAACTGTATAATCTAACCTTTGTAAAAAGTTTTTTGACACTACTTCAAATGAATCTAAGAATATCTCCTTATGTAAATATTAGGTCGTTAAGATCAAATTTTGATAATTTAATGTTACTTTTCTCAGAATTTGAACTATATATAGATATTTGTGTTAAGTGAAATGTGGATCAAACAACTTGAAATTGAAATACATATTATGACTTTTCATTTTCAAATTTACTTGCCACTTCTTCAGCCTCTTTACACATTTCCTCCAGGAAAACTCCTCTATCTTTCCTTGCACTTTTTTTTTTTACCTGTCCGTTTTTAAGCCTGTATCTTTCATTTATCCTATTTCTTTTTCCTTCTATACTTTGCAGAAGTGTATTCCATAAAGCTTTCCTTTCTTCACATAATTTGATTGTTTCTTAAGAGATCCATTGTTTGTGATTCTTACTCTGCCTTCCCAGAACTTCTTCGGCAGTACTATTAAATATATTCTTTATTTTTTCCCAGTTCTCTTCAATGTCTATTTCCTTATGTTGTTTTATAAGACTTCCATATTTATTCCTTAATGTTACTTTATAATTGTCTTTTGTATCCTTGTTTTTAGTTTGGATATATTGTATTTAATTCTTTGGTTCTTGCCTTTAAATATTTTTCTTAGTTTCATTTTTATTTTTGCAATCAATAATAAGTGGCCTGTAAAGGAATCTGCACCTCTCCAAACTCTTACATCCATCAAAGAGGTTCTCCAAGGTCTGTTTATTAAAATATGGTCTATTTGGTTTTTGGATTTCTTATCAGGTGATATCCAAGTCTGTTTATGGATGTTTTTATGTTTAAATAAAGTTCCTCCTATGATCATATCATTGAAAGTGCAAAAGTCTTTTAAGATTTCCCCATTTTCATTGCAGTTTCCTAAACCTTCTTTTCTCATTATTTGTTCATATCCCACGTTACTATCTCCTTCTTTTGCATTCATGTCACCTCTGATTAAAAGCATATCTTTACTTTTCACTTCATCTACTTCTTTTTGCAGCATGTCATGGAAGTCTTCTTTCTCTTCTGTTTTTGCATTGTTTGTTGGTCCATATATGTTTATTATGGTCACATTTCTGTATTTAGTTTTGAATCTAGCTTTGATGATTCTTTCAGAAACTGGTTTCCATTCAATTAGTGCTCTTCCATCATCTGTTGTTAGCATGAAAGCTACATCTTTGCTATGTGTGTCATCTTCATTCTGGTTTCCAGAATATAAAATGTATTTGTTTGTTGTTAGTTGGATTTCTTCACTACCATTCCATCTTGTCTTGTTTAGACCTAGTATTTCTATTTTGTATCTGTCCATTTCTCTGGTTAGTAAGTTAACTTTTTCACTTTCATACAAAGTCTTAATATTCCAGCATCCAATTTTGGTTAAAAGTTTTGGGCTAAAGAGGTTTTTTCGTTGGAGTTTTCTCCATGTCAGCTTCCCCAATATGGCTTGCTTCATTTTCCCTAGTACCTCTCCTTCTTGGTTTTGTGTCGGTTTTGTAACAATGGTTGAGGTTTCTGTAGCAATATGTTTTTTCCATGTTATGGTTGCTAGTCACAAGTACAACCCTCCACCTTTCTCATCCAGGCTTGGGACCGGCAACGGCGGAGTTCCCTCTCTTCTACTGTAACTATTTTCTCCTCTTCTATCATTCCCATAACTCTCTCTCACGCCTACTCTGATTCGGCTTACATTCGTCTCTTCCATTCACCTAATCTCATCTTTCACACCTAATCTCATCTTTCACACCTAATCTCATCTTTCACACCTCATCTCATTCCCTAGACATTCCACCTGCTATTTCAGCTCATCTATCTCTCTCTGCAAGTCAGCCACTCTTATTTGCCATTCATCCTCCCAATTGTGACCATCTCCGAAAACTTCACAATCTTTCAACCTTTCCATACTCCCTGCTCTCATTATTTTATTCATATTTCTCTTGCTATTCTCACCCTCTGTCATACCACTCATCTCTCTCTATGTGGAGAATCTCCTGCCTCTGACTCTACGAGATCAGTTATAGTCATCTCTGACTCACCAAGTTCCTCCCATTGCCTGCATTTTCTACATATACGTTTTAGTATTATGAAGTAACTAGACGTATGCTACTCCAAAAAATGCTGAAAAATTAATTTCCTGCATCATAATTTATCACAAATTCATTTTGATAATTAACACGTTCATTGCCAACTACGAGTATACTTGTAGTTGGTATATGAGCTTCACAAGCCAACTACGAATATACTCGTATGTCGATTACCACCGGCTTCTAGATTATTCATACTGACCTTGAAGGAGTGAAAGCGCTTGGCGTGTGGTAACAAACTATGCCTGAAGAACATGGTAGCGAACGTGTTAAATCCATTATTATTCTCTATATTTCACAATTCAAAATTGGTTCTGTTAATTAGAAATTAGATCAATAAACACACAAGAAATGAACTTCAGTGCAAACTACAAAATGCATCTCAACAAGTAAATCATGTATCCGCGACAAACGTATTGTTTCACGTGCACAACTATTTTGTTATTGAAATAGAATTGTCAGTTAACATTTAGCTTGTAATTTTTGTTTCTTTGCTTTCCTGATTGTACCCTGATGAAGCCGACAGCACAAGACAGCGAAACTAGTTGGTAATTAAATTAGTTATTCACTCACACTTGACCAATATCTAAATAATAGTTCATTTTCATTAATGGTTCAGTTAATATTTTTGTTATTTGAAAAACAAGTGCAATATTTTGTTCTTATTTTTATGCTGTATTGTATTTTAAATACAATGTTCTTTATGAAATTAAATGATAGTTTCATTCTATCAAAATGTAGGATATCATGGATCCATGTATATTTTATAGCCAAATGTGGAAGGAAAGTGCAGTTTTGAAAATCGACCAGCAAGCTTATGAGAAGAAGACCGAGATCGAAGTTGCCTTGGCGGCACAATTTAAACAACACAAACCCCACTCACAATGTATATATTTGCCTTTTATTAATGCATTGAATAAGTTTCACTAGTGTTCTAATTGACCGAGTTCAATGAAATTACAAACAGAAGTGAAGCCAAAAGCTAATTCAGTGCTGTAACTAAGCTTTGTGTGAGAAAGCTAAATTCATCATAAGCTAAATTCATCATTTTTAGGTGTGTGCGTGCATAAATTAAACTATATAGCTGAGTAGCTTATATTTGTCTTATATGGATATAATAATAGACAATATTACAGATTCATCTATATTTTATAGCCAAATGTGGAGAGAAGCAAAATAAGAAATGTAGAAATATGTTCTTACTTTCGGAAATTTACTAAAAGCTTATGAGAAGGTTACATTTTTGCAAACTCTCTAGTGAATTTTCAAAAGATTTAAGTTTCTTTCTATATTTGGCTATAAAATATGGATGGATCCATAATATTAAAGAACATTCTTATTTAGTAGCCAAATATATATATATATAGAGAGAGAGAGAGAGAGAGAAATTTGGAGAGTTTCGAATTCAGAAGAGAGAGAGAGCTTATGAGAATCCAATCCTCGGTATTGAAGTTGCCTTAGCTTGTGCTACTTAAAAAAATTTAAAGATTTCTTAAGTAGTGCATTAAATATGGACTGATCTGTTTATTTTACATGAATATATTTAGGCTTTTCTTTGATAATTAATCTTTAAGCACTGACTGCTGTTCATTTATGAAAAATACAATTTTCTGAAACCAATCTACAGATAAGCTTAGGTGTTGATGGTTATTCATGACTTATTTTTCATGGTATTAACAATACCACAAACACTTTTATCAACAAAGATGTTTTATTAACGCTTATATTTCGCTGATTTTCAACTCAGCATCATCAGAGCACAATACACTTGTAAACGCGACAGTGAGTAAGTGAAACAATATAATTGCAAATGACAAAAGATCTAAAGTCCTCTTTTTGGCACCCTCTAATGGGGAAAAAAAAAAAAAAGTTATCCAGGAGTTTTTCTTAGGATAACCGTCTCCCAAATTTTTGACAAATTAATGCAACCATATTTGTTAAGGTCGGGAGAATTCTTCAAAGCCATTGCTGACTCAAAAAATAATCTTTCAGATTTATAACAACTCCTAAATAGCACGTTTGTTTTCCTCCATCTAATCCTGTGTGAAGGAGTGTCCAAAGCGTGGTCTGCCAGTCCCGATTTGCCATAGTAATGGTAGCGAATGTATCTTTCATGTTCTTCCAGGCAGATGTTCATTGATCTTCCTGTTTGCCCTTTAGCACACCCAGGAGTGTATGAAGTTCCGTGTGACTGTAACTTGGTCTATTATGGGCAAACAGGAAGATCAGTGAACATCCGCCTGGAAGAACATGAAAGATACATTCGCTACTATTACTATGGTAAGTCAGGACTGGCAGACCACGCTTTGGACACTCCTTCACACAGGATTAGATGGAGGAAAACGAATATGCTATTTAGGAGTCGTTATAAATCTGAAAGATTATTTTTTGAGTCAGCAATGGCTTTGAAGAATTCTCCCAACCTTAACAAATATGGTTGCATTAATTTGCCAAAAATTTGGGAGACGGTTATCCTAAGAAAAACTCCTGGATAACTGGTGCGGGGTTTTTTTTTTTTTTTTTTTTTTTCGTTAGAGGGCGCCAAAAAAGTGTAGCAGTACAGCACAGGTTGGTTGTGGTAGACTGTGATATAAAAGGGGAAAAGAAGAATAGACGGAAGTGGTGGGTACAGAGGAGAATAAAGTGGTGGAAATTGGAAGAGGAAGGACCAAGGAATAAGTTTAAAGAAGAGGTATTGAAAAAAATGAAGTTACCAGAGGATGTGGAAGAATGGTGGGATGTTAATAGTCAGAATATTAGAAAAATTGGAGAATAGGTGGTTGGTATAACATCAGGAAAGGGACCACCTGAGGATAAGGAGGCATGGTGGTGGAATGAGGAGGTGCAGTTGGAGATCAAGGAAAAGAAAGAGGCAAAGAAAAAATGAGACATGACTGGAACTAGAGCCGACAAGGAGGCATATAGATTAGCAAAGAAAAATGCAAAGAGAGCTGTGGCAAGGGCAAAAGCAAGGGCAGTTGATGAGGTTTATGAAGAACTGGAGAGAAACGGTGGTGAAGCTCAGTTGTTGAGAATAGCGAAAGCCAGTGATAAAGCCTCGAAAGACATAACATCAGTCAAGCAGATAAAGGATGCCTCAGGAGTAGCATTACAAGACGAGGACAAAATCAGAGGAAGATGGAAAGAATATTTCCGAAAACTACTAAATGAGGAGAATCCAAGAGAGAGGTGCGAGGATGGAGAGGTAAATGAGAGACGGGTGCAAGATATAAGTAGAGAGGAAGTGGTTTGGGTACTGAGAAAAATAAAGAATGGAAAGGCTGTGGGAGCAGACCAGATACCTGGGGAAGTGTGGAAAAGTTTGGGCAGTGAGGGCATGGATATGTTATGGGATCTGATGTGTAAAATAGTCCAACAGGAAAAGATACCAGAGGAATGGAGGAAAAGTATTCTCGTCCCAATCTACAAAGGAAGAGGAGATGTTCAAGACTGTGGCAACTATAGAGGAATCAAGCTGATGTCACACACATTAAAAATATGGGAAAGAGTAATTGAAGCAAGGTTATGGCAGGAAACGAAAATTGGTGAGGAGCAGTTTGGATTTATGCCAGGAAGAGGGACAACGGATGCAATATTTGCGCTAAGGCGCAAATATTGCATCCGTTGTCCCTCAAATACCCCCAAATACAGCACCGATTGATGGAGAAATATAGAGAGATGCAAGTGGATCTGCACATGGTGTTTATAGACCTGGAAAAGGCATACGACAGAGTGGCCAGGCAGGAGGTATGGAGGTGTATGAGGAAGAAGGGGGGGTGTCGGAGAAGTATGTGAGGTTGGTGAAGGAGATGTATGAGGGAACAGAAACTCAGGTCAGGTCTAGTGTCGACATGACAGAAGGGTCAGCTCTGAGCCCCTACCTCTTTGACCTGGTCATGGATGTACTAGTGGAGGATGTCAAGAAGGAGACACCATGGAGCATGCTGCTTGCCGATGACATTGTTCTATGCGAATCATCCCGAGAGAGCTTGAAAATACCCTGGAAGAGTGGAGAAAGGCATTGGAGGAGAGCGGCATGAGAATTAACTGGGTGAAGACTGAATATATGTCAACGGGGAGTGACAAGGATATCGTCATACGACTCCAGGGTGAAAGGCTAATTTCAGGGAAGAAATTCAAGTACCTTGGGTCGGTTGTCGAGAGGAATGGTGACCTGGATGAGGAAATACAGCACCGAATAACATGCGGTTGGATGAATTGGAGGAAGATGAGCGGGGTCCTGTGCAACAAGAGAGTGAGTTGCAAGAGGAAAGGAAAGCTCTATAAGATGGTGGTGAGGCCGGCGATGCTCCATGGTGTGGAGACGTGGCCTATAACCAAGGCACAGGAGAGGAAGATGGAGGTAGCAGAGATGCGGATGTTGAGATGGATGAGTGGTGTGACAAAGAAGGACAGGATAAGGAATGACTACATCAGAGGGATGGTTAAGGTGGGACCAATTGGCAAGAAGATACAGGAAAGTAGGCTGAGGTGGTTTGGACATGTTGAGAGGAAGGGTGAGGAGTATGTTGGTAAATGAGTGGAGTATATGGAGTTGGAGGGAAGGAGGAAAAGTGGCAGGCCCAAGCTCAGGTGGAGGGATAAGATGACAGAGGATCTTAGGGAGAAAGGATGGAGTCCGAAGGATGCTCTGGACCGGAGAACTTGGAAGAGGAAGGTTAAAGATTGGTGCGCCGACCCCGTTTAACATGGGATAAGGCAGAGTGAAAGAAGAAGAAGAGGGCACCAAAAAATAGGACTTTAGATCTTTTGTCTTTTGCAATTATATTGTTTCACTCACTCACTGTCGTGTTTACAAGTGTGTTGTGCTCTGATGATGCTGAGTTGAAAATCAGCGAAATATAAGCGTTAATAAAACATCTTTGTTGATAAAAGTGTTTGTGGTGTTGTTAATACCGTGAAAAATAAGTCATTTCTGAAACCAAATTGCTTTAGTATTGAATGAAGATTCTTGTCATTTTAAGGTGTCTGCCTGATCTCCAATGAGAACCAACAATTCAAAACAGCTGTCAGGCCATTGAAACTTTAATCAAAAAAACTAATAAAAGGCAAATATATGGATGCCCTGACACCATGCATATCTTAAGCAGTGCAAGTTAAGGCAACTCCAATGCTGAAGATCGCATTCTCATAAACTTTGATTAGCTTTCAAAACTTTCTACGTTTCTATATATATATATATATATATATATATATATATATTTTAAGGATACCAAGGTAATTTTATAAACTTGGTTTTTACACACACACACACACACACACACACACACACACACACACGAGGATGGTTTGCAACATTCTTGGCCTAACAATGAAAACATGAATTTGTAATTTCAAAATTATTTTTATTTTTCAACATAATCTTCCTTAACGCTAATACGTTTATTCCAGCGCCATTATCCCATCCCTGTAGTAGTTCTCAGTAAGATCTGCAAAATACCCTCTACAGCTGCAATCACCTCTTGATTCGAAGAAAAACTCTGACCATCAAGGAAGAGTTTTGGGAAGAGATAATATTCCCCAGTTATTGTTTTACCCCTTTCAAGATAATTAATAAACAAAATGCCTTTAGCATCCCAAAACACCGATGCCATGACCTTTCCTGCTGATGAAAATGACTTTGTCTTCTTTGACGCTGAACAACCGGCTTCTGTCCACTGTTTTGACTGCTGTTTGGATTTTCGTGTGTAATGGTGAATCAAGTCTCATCCTTTATTGAGGTCTCGTCAGTGGGAGCCAGACCCAGAGGTGGTGATACTAAGGCAGAGGCAATGGAGAAGTCATATTTACCTATATGAGTTGCCAAAAGGTGTCTCACCTTATTATTAAATTACTCTGGATTTAGAGAAAGATGTTGGAAATTTTTTTCCACTTGGTTAGTGGAAAAGGAGTAATGAGAGCTTGGTCCACCTTTACCACAGTTACCTCAGTCCTGAAGATACTTCAGGCACAAACCTTGTTTGCAAGGATTAAACTAAATTTATTATAGTCTAACCAAGTGGAATAAAACTTCCAATTTTTTTTCCCTATTATGACAGATATACCAACTTAGGAAAAAAAAAAAATCTTGCTGATAGTATTGCTATCTATGGCTGAGGCCGAGAACTTTTCATAATATTAATACCAATAAAACTAAATACTTACACTTACACTAAATACTACAATAAAACTAAATTTTTCCTCTGTATTAATCTTGTAAACACCCTTAAGTAATTTGTATATTCAATCGTATCACCCCTGTCAACCAATTTCTGTAACCCTGAAATCCTCAACCTGTCCTCATAAAGTTTACTCCATAGACCTACCACCATCTTAGTCACTTGCCTCTGGATCTTCTCCACCTCCTCCTCATCCCCAAGAAACCTACATGACTAGATCTGCACACAGTAGTCAAGATGGGGTCTTACCAAGCCTCTATAAAGAGGAATAATAACTACTTGTCTCTGCTCATCAAAGTATTTTTCAGTAACCAAGTGATCCGATGAGTTACTTTTGCAATATGCCCTCTAAAATTTAACTCTTTATCTACAAACACCTCCAATCTCTGGCTTCATCAGTTTCCTGGAGTACATATAATTATGCTTAATGGTATAACCAACACCAAGAGGGAAAATAATGTTTATTAAACACTAATATTTTACTGGTTTTCTACACCAGCAACATCAGGGTGCAATGATAACTGTGACAGGCACACAGCACTAAACCAAGTAATTGTAGAAACACTTTAAATTGTAACTGACACCTAATGTCATCCGAGATCATCTGTATGGTAAGTTGGGATTAGCAACCTTGCTCTGGATACTCCTTCACATTGGATCAGATGGAGAAAAACATCTATATTACATAGAAGTCATTACAGGTCTGAGAGGCTATTCTTAGAATCAGCTTCAACTATGAAACTTCTCGATTAGCTGGTGTATAATCCCCCTGCCATTTGCACTGTCAAGATATCATCCATTGCTCTTTATCTCTTCATCTCTTAAATACTAACATGATAGTAATTTCAAATGGTATCGTTGCAGTTAAAAATAAAAAAAAAAACTCCCTCATAAAATAAATTAAAATGCTAAAAAAAAACCTTTTCCACATCTATTTCACCAGCATTCTTGACATAAATGCTAACTTTTTGTGCACCATCACCTACAGACATACAAACCTTATCTCCTGTTTTTGACTGAATCCCAAATTACTGCCACAGCAACTGCTGTCAGTCTTAATTCCTCAAACTAACTCTGCATGATTTCTTTTTTTTCCATAAGGGTGGTACTTGTGTTTTTGTGCTGCTTGATATTCCTTTCCAGAGGATGCCTAATTTTGAATCTCCTGTTTTTTTTTTTACCACCTATAGCTTAAGATTTCCTTGTCCCATTATGTATGCCATTCACCTGATTTCTTTACTGTTCTCCTAATTTTGAAAATCATTTTGATCTTTTTGACTTCTTATCCTTAGCATTTGATTTCCTGCAGTCTATTATTATTATTAAGAGAGACCTCAGGGAGTCAGGGACTCATCAAGGGAGGCCACATACTACACTCACCAGCTATCATACCCATTCTTGTCATTCACACTGCTTGCACTCACAACATCCAATGTCAATCCATTCCAATCAAGCACCACCCTATGAGAGAAAAATCTATTTCTCTCATAGGGTGTTTTGAATAAATGCCTCTTCTTAGTGGTATTCATTTTCAGCTTCCAAGGATGCCCTCTTGTCCTTTCTTTACCCTCCATAAATTGAAAAATTCCATCAGTTGAAATCCTGTATGACCCCTTCAGAAGTTTGTAAGTTTCAATCATATCACCACTCTTTCTCCTGTTTGCTAGTATCTGCAGTCTACAAATTCTCAATCTGTCTTCATGATCAGTATTCCATAATCCTTATATCATTTTTAACACTCTCCTTTGCACTCTCTCCACTGTCTCAGAATCACAATGGAAACCAGGAGACCAGACCTACACACAATAGTCCAAGTGAGGTCTTATCTTTACATGTGAACATTTTTTTCAGCATTGCAATTATCTTTTGAGTTGTATTTGCAATCTTTGCTACATGGCCTCTGAACTTCAACTTCCTATCTATTAACACTCCAAGATCCCTAGCCTCGTCAGTCGAGCATAATCACACCAATATAATATGACATTGAATATCTGATCACGCTGATGAAATGCATGACTTTACAGTTACAGACATTGAACCGACATCCATTTTCCCAAGTCCACAATTCCAGCCTATTCAAATCATTCTGCAAGTACTGCATATCAGCAGCATTCCCGATTAGCCTAACCTATCTTTGCATCATAAGCATATGGCTGTATGTCGCTTGTCAAATCCTTCCCAATATCATTAATGTATAGATTGAATAACAGTGGACCAAGCACTGATCCTTTTGGTACACCACTGGTTACCCTAAATCTTGCAGACTCACATCTGCCATGTCAAAAGCCTTAGCAAAATCCAAAAGTATCATGATGTATCCATTTCCCTTGTCTAGCTCAATGGTAAGATTGTTATAGACTAGAGGTGGCCACAACATGGCTCACGAGTTGCATGTGACTCATGTCCATGCGTCATGGCTCTTCATGCTCTACCAGGAAAAAATAAACTAAAAGAGAAGAGGAGACAGCAAAAAAGAGGAACAAAATAAAAAAAGGAGAGAAGAGGGAGAGAAAACAGTTAATTAATGGTAAATTAATAAAAATTACTGCAATAAAAAAAGTTTAATTTGAAACACATTAAATGAAGTTTACATTGAACGATTAGAATAATTTTAAAGTTGAAACACAATAATTTTAATTACTTATTTACTAGTAGAGGCCTTCCTTGTATTCATTTTCTTGATCAATGTAATCTTCTTAAAATTAGGTGTGTAATTAGTCAAAGCAGTTACAAGCTTGTTCAAATGTTCATAATTTAAAACAGATCTATATTTAGATTCAATAAATTGTAAATAACGTGTTGGGGCAGGCAGGCATAGCTTCTGCATCCCCACCACCCACTTCGCCATATGCACACTCGCTTACTCCTGTGCCATCACATTGGTCAAAGGTTGCAGCTATTCTAAGTCTTACCAGAATTATTTTGGTTCCAAAAGGACGTGTAGTTGGCCACCTCTATTATAGAATGTGCGCAAGTTGCTAAAACATGACCTTCCCTTAGTAAACCCATGTTGCTCATTGCAAAGTGGAGATTCACTGTCAACCCATTTCTGAATGCAAGCCCCTAACCAATTTTTCCAAAATCTTCACCATCACTTCTGAGATAGTAATTGGTCAATAGTTGGAGACATCAGTCTTTGCACCACCCTTATGCAATTGAATTACCATACATTCTTTCCATTCCTGCGGAATCTTACCTGTTCTGAGACTCATATTAAACAGCCTGGTCAAAGGAATAGCCAGTTCAGCTGAACACACTTTTAGCACACGTGCTGATATCCCATCAGTCCCTACTGCTGAATTCTTATTCAGTTTGTGCAACAGCTCTAATACTTCATCCTCATACACCTGAATTTCTTCATCCAGTGAAGAGGTAGTGGTGAGCTCAATGTCGCATTACACCAAGTTGATAGCTTTTAACAGAATGGGCACTCATTAGTTGAACAACTTCTTCTTCATCTGTAACCCTCACACATCTGCATTTAGAAAAGTTATTCTTTCATATTCATTCTTTCTTTTACTTGCAGCATATCAAAAAAATTCTTGTGGGTTGTCTTTAGCACACAGAGCCAGTTTCTTTTCATACTCAGACTTTGCTTTCCATACAACAGTTGTGACTATTCTAGTCTGCTGCATTATAATTTTTATAATGCATATCATCCTTATGCACACGGTATTCCTTCCACATCACCTTTTTTTTTTTACAAATCTCTTGCAAAAGATTACACATTCATTTGACTCTTACCATATTTATTTTTCTAACTCTTGGGACACACTCTAATATCACATAATTTAAGTATTGTTTAAATGCTTCCCATGCACTGTCGATATTCTTTCCATCCATCAACTGATCCCATTCCACTGAACTCAGTATACTTCTCAGTTGGTCATAATTTCCTGCTTTGTAGTTCCACATGTAACCTTTTCTGAATGGAACATTCATGAACTTAGTCACTTCCCAAGTGCGTACAGCATGATCACTTTAACCAACTGGAGGCAGAATAGTTACATCTTTAACTGAAACACCCTCTGACACTATTATCAAATCTAACACTCTTTGACCTTGAGTTCCTTCTGTCATGCTGCTTGAGGAAGTTGTCCCGCAACAGCTCAATACATTTTTCATTGATTTTCATTTTTATTCTTCTCATGAGATTCTACATCTACCCAATCAATATTTGGTAATTAAAATCTCCCATTATGATTAATCTTTTCGTGCTCATCTTGTCTATTTGGTGATGCATTTCTTCATCACTAGCAACCGATCCATCAGGTAACAACACCCTACTATGTAATTGATCTTGTTAGATTCCTTCCAAATACTGTTAGTAGTAGTACTACAGTCATAGGTCTCAACTCTAACTGGATTCAAGTCATCTGATATCATTAGCAGCATGCCCCCTCCTCTCCTATCCTTCCTAAAAATAGTGTACCCTTTACACTCAATAGCAGTTAATATTCAGATTCTGATAGCCAGGTCTCACTAATGCCCACAATCTGAGGTCCCAATATATTGACTAAGGCAACAAACTAATATCCTTGATTAGTGAAGTGAAATGAAAAGTTACCTTCCTTTGATGTCTGCAACTCCAATTGCCTTAATTTTTATAGTTCACTGTCTATGCTGGTAGAAAAGCTGAGGTATCTGCTATAAGAAATGACCTAAAATAAATCATTCTTCTACCAACCAGAATACCAATAATCCCCTCTCATCCCATCACCCTGGAGTTCTCCTTCCAAGTACACTGTTGAAGTGACCTCTTTTCTTGGTAATCATAATCTCATACAAGTCATTTCTAGTGAAATGTTCTTTCCTCAGCCATTCACAACCTCATATCCTTTGGGACTACAACAACACTTAAGTGTGAACATCACCAAGACTTTTACTCCTCTTTTCCATGGTCAGACTGCTGCCTCCATTCTTCTGGATCCAAATACTTATGATTATATTACAGATTTATCCATGTTGGTTGAAATGAAGACCTTCATTTTCCGCTCTTTTAAAATTCCCACCCACTGTCCAAGTCATTATTTCCAAGAAGTATACCAGAATAGGAAAAAAAAAAAAAAAAAAAACTGCCTACATCTGCAAAACGATGATCATTGCTTTTGGTTGTGATGACAGTATCCCACAAGTAGTATTCAAGGGATGTGCTTCTGAACTAACACATGTCCTTATTATCTCTGCACTATATTATACTCAGCTAGCACCCACTCTACAGTATGGAAGCAATTCCTCATAGAGCTGATTCTAATAAAAAGAGGATATTAGTGTATTATCAGACTATCAATCTATTGCTTTCATCTCATTTTTGTATAAAGTAATTTGTCATCAACAGGTAATTTCTTCAATGCCTTTAGGGCTGTCAGCTAATCAGTAGCCACCATTATAGATTCTGCCTGTCCAAGATCCATGACCAGTCTCCTTATCTGCATCAACCACCTCTGGACAAGTGCCATGAAAAGGTTTGGAGAAACCCGTGTTGATGCACTCAACATTTTCAAAGAATTTGATAGGGTTTAACATCAACGGCTTCTCATCAAATCATCATCTTATGGCCTGCCTGCCAGCTTTTGTAATTGGAATGCTAGTTTTTCACTGCTCAAGCATCTCATACTTCAAGATCATCTACAATTGGTATCCTAAACTCTGATCTTCATACTATTCTTCAGCAACCACCTAGTCAACTTCACTGCTTCCAAAACACAATTTTATCTTTTTTCTTGCAATAAAGATCTTAGTTCTTCTCCCATTACCTTTAATAATTCTCAGCTTGACGTTTCCCTATCTCAGACTGGCACTTACTCCATGCCTTTCCAGACATAAACATGTCACTTCTGGCTTCCAAAAAGTTTGCATTCCTTATCACTAATAATGTTACTTTTCATCCGTCCACTTACTAACTCTGTATAAATTCTAAATCTGTCCAACTCTGGAATACTGCTCTTGCATTTGGGTTAGTGCACCAAAGCTTCACTAAAAATTCTTGTCCAGAAGTAACCTCCAGTTATTACTTTTCTGTTGGCCTCTGCTCACAACCAGCACTGATTTGCCACAGTTTTTTTCGGCCTCAAAGTTACATTAAACTAATATCCCTCTTTATTCACCTACCTTTCCAGCTAGTTCAAATCGTCCTGAATGGCCACAACACTGGCATTATTGCTGATACATCAATTTTACAGCACTCTTGGTTCCAGAACCTTACTGGATTAGCCATTTTGCAGACCAATGGAGGTCATGTAATAATAATTCGTCAGCACCTCTGACCTTGACCTACTAATTATATATCTCCCATATCATGGACTGCTAGAAACTTAAATATTAAATGTAAATTAACTGTGATTAAGTGAAATGTATTAGCATAGATGATACTGCACAAGTAGATATGGACCTGTGCTTATGCTTAACAACACCACTTCCAACGCTGTGAATTGGTCCTTGCTTAGGAACCCTTGCTAGGGTTAAATGTAAGTAAGATATGCTAAGAATAATTTAAAATTAAGGAATCGCCATCAAGTGAAGATGTAATTAAGCAAGCATACACCAGATGGCAACACTATCTGTGATGGCCCAGTCTGGTAGTTGTGGGAATTTCAAGTGCACTCTTGTAATTTTGTCCGGACTAAAGGAGGTTTTGGACTATCCCTTGCTGGAAAATCATTGGTGTGCCTGTAATGATCCTCTGAAGCTTTTTCCAGATCATTTGCAAATAGCTGAATATCTCCCTGCAATCCAGTGACGAAATCATTGATAGGTTAAAGAGTAGATGCCCCAGTACTTCCACTTGTGATCCTCCTCCATGATATTACTCTTCCTTCTGCACGCAACCCTCTAATCAGTTAGGACTAATTTCCACTTTAATTCACTAACCTGATATTTAAACTCATGTTGCAACTTAAATATTAACTTACCCATGGCATTCTGTCAAATACCATTGCAAGAAAAGAAAAAAGGCATTATATGCTTTCCCTTATCAAATGCTTTTGCTACATTGTTATTAAAGTCAGCCAGGTTGCTGTAAAAGAGTACCACTTAACAAATTCATGCTGGATCTTATAGATAATAGTACCCTCATCTGCTCAATTTTGTATACAACCTAATACTAATTTCTCCACAATCTTAAAATAAAATATTACTCCTGCTTGATTACCTCCTTCCGTTACCTGGAGACTTTTCCACTAGCTAGATTCTCATGAAGCAGCTAGGTGAATGGACTGACAGTTCCTCAGCACATTAATAGAAGTCAAACACATAGCAAAATCGCATCCAGTGTTCTGCTGCCTTATTCAAAATGCATTTTCCTCATGTTCCTCTAAACCTCCAATCTCCTCTCACTCTTTCATCTAGGAATAAAATCTGTTTTTACAGGATGAAGCATTCCAATAATATGAAGTACTCCAAAAATCATATCTGACTGGCTGGCTGCCAGTGGAGATTGAACTACTTACTCAGTCTCCAAAACTTAGACAGGCCTAGAACGGCCTCGCCTACTCACTATAAGGGGGATAAAAGGCATTGGCTGATTTTTGTTTCTGACGTCTGGATTGTCGAATATGAGGAAAGATTGAGAAGATGCAATTTACAGAGTCTGGTGGATAGGAGGAAGAGGGGAGATATGATAGACTTACAAGTTAGTAAGGGGTTGTTATAGGATCAATGTTAGAGAGGTCTACAGAAAACAGTGGGAGATCAGGGGAGAACCAGATTTATACTGCCAGAGGTCATCTCTGGAAACTATAAAGAGGATGTGAGCAGGGGAGTGAGAAGCAGGTTTTTTGCATGCAGAGTTGTGAATGATTGGAATGCCTTGCCTTGTCTGCAGAGAATTTGAATGTGTTTAAAGCATGCTATGATGAGCTGTGTGTGTGTATGATAAAAGGACCTCCTAGATGAGTCTTTGACTCCATGGGGGTCTTGGGGGATGATAATAAAATGATCATTAGACACTTCCACTATGTCATCTGCATTTGTTATTCAGTCATCTCCATCTGACAAGATCATTTAACCTCAGTCATTTCTTCTCCTACTAGCCACATAACAAAAGAATTCCTTAAGATTTTCCTTGTATCACAGTGCTAGTCTCTTCTCATATTCCAATTTTGTCTTCATTGCTATACTAGTCACTTTCCTGGCTTGAGTCTTATATTTCTCATGCAGTTGCTCTCTACTTCTGTCTGTATTACATAAAGAGGTTACTTTATGTAACCTCTTTTTCATCAGCACCTCGTGTTATTTCATTAATCATCCACTTTATACCAATCATATTATCTTTTTCACCTGAGGCATTGCCTCATGGCAATTTGCCATTGCCACTGATAAATATTTCTTAATAGCTATCATGCACTGCTGCCTTTAAATTCTCTCCCTTTAAATTCTTCCATCAATGGAACTTCTCCAAGCTGATTTCTGAGACTGTTTTAATCACGTGCCTTATAATTCCACATAAATTCCTTTTACTCAATACTTCCACATGTCTATTCATCCTCTAAGTGAAAACTATATGGTCATTCTTATCATCCGAGAGCAAGGACAATATCTCAGTTAACATCAAATGCACTGATGCCAGAACCAAATCCAAAACTCTTTATTCTCATGTTTACCTCTACTGCATGGTGTCCAAGGCATCTGTCCCTCAAGAATTCCACAAATTCTATTCCCTTATTGTTGTTGTAAGTTTCATCTACCCATTTTATACTGCTATAGTTAAAATCTCCCATAATGATCATTCACTTTGTACTTTCCAGTCAAATCTGTCCCTAAACATTTCCTATTCATTATCCTCTATTTTTCCTGGCCTGTAGTGATACCATACACTTCTGCCTTACACTGTACATTCTCAAAACTGTTTTATACTCATACCAGATTGTTTTTCTGCCAGCATCATCATCATGCTCAGTTGAGAAAGATCATGCAAAATATGCCAAGACAACAGTAGGTCATATTAAAATTTTATTTCCTTTCCATGAAATAGTTAACATCATTTACACCAAAACCCTTTGTTGTTCCCTTTAAGTAATGTTTAACTTTTATTATCCACTACAAATAGCAGTGTCACCATAGCAATGCTTTAACATTGCTCATCCTTACCTACATACTCTAGCAGTATGTGGTTAAGGATGAATGAGTTAGCACATCTGTCAATGTTTTCCTCATGCACAATATCAATCTTATCTGATATAATTTATTTTTGCTGTATGATATTCACTCAAGAAATATTAGATAGTGCTGTTATGTGTAAGTCAGAGCCAAAATTAATATGCATTTTAATTATGAGTGAAATTTGTTTAATCTGGCCTGACATTAAATGAAGTTCAACATGAAGTTTTCATTTCTTCTGAGAGACATAATAGAAAATTAGCTACCTAGTCTTGTATGGAGTTAGCAGATATTTCCTTCAAAAAAAGTTTTTTTTCTTCTCCATAAAATAGGCATGACTGTAGTTGCACAGGCAGGAATGCCAATCATTTTCATGGACAAGAACAGACCATCATACTCCTTGGTACTGGTACCTCTCATTTGTGTTAAAAAAATAACAATAAATAAAATGTGAATTTGTTTAGCTAAATTTTGTTATTTTGTGTCCTCTGAGCTTCAAATTAATTGGTATTTTAAAATCTGGCAGTGGATATTTCTTATGTATCATATAAAAGTGCTTCAAAGATATTTTTAAATGGCAAGATTATTCCTTATAGTGCACAACATGGTTTATGAAAAATTTTAGCCTTTTCAAAATTTGGTAATATAAAGTGATTAAAAAATTGGTTGGGTTCTGTAATAAATCAGTAATAAAAAAAATCATAAATGAAAACCTATTGCATTCAAGTAAAACCTCAGTAATATAATCCTTGCATAATTCAGTGAGCAAGATATGGTCAGCTCTCACTCTAGCAAACTCATAGGGACCACACAGACTATTTGTTATAGTCAACAATTTGCTATTGCGAATTTACTTTAAGATAGCATTGTGCTTATGAGGATTTGGTCAGGATTTATCTGTTTGTTGCACTGAATAGGTTTGCTATAGTGAGAATCAACTGTAAGTTAGTCCTATTTTCAAAATCCTGTCATAAAAATGTAATGCTTGTTCACCTTGAGAAATACAATATAATTTCTATTTCCCATGTGTTATTGAACTAGTGGGATTATACTGTATTATTGTTTGCCGATGCTCTACTGTAAAGTTATCATTTTATTTTATTTTATTTTTAGAATCGAATTGGAAAATTATATGAATTGGAAGATGCAAGAGCAGGCGTTTTGTCAGCTGTTCATTCCTGTCATGGATATGTTGTTGCAGGGTATTGTGTTATCTTTTAACATTTGTATTCATTGATGTGACTTACAATATATAACTTAACTAAAAACAAACTTATAATATATGGAAGCTAAATAAACTAAGTAGACCATTTCTTACTCTAAAATAACTTCTTAATGTAAAGATTAATTGATTTTGCCTGTAGAATTGAATTTCCCTAGTTGATTGAGGTTGTAAACAATGGCTTCCTGCCTTCCCAATTCAACTTGACAGGCTGTGAGTTCGAATCTCAAGTGAGTCATGGATGTTGGTAAAACTTGCTCTGGAGCTTTTACAGGAAGCCTAGAAGCTTCGAATACATGGCACCATTTTTTTTTACCTTATACACTGCACTAATGTGCTATAAGTTCTTGTACCCCTTGTGTGGGATATAAAAAATATTTTTTCTTTTCTCTGTGTTATTGTAATCACTTAATCAAAAAAAACACGTACTAACCACAGTGATAACTTTTAATATGTAAATATTTCATCCCAAGTATCTTGGGACATCATCAGTACAGTAATTCAAACAATACTAGGAATAACATACAGTTAGGGCGCATGATTACAATGGAATCTCAATATGCATGCAGTAACGTGTTATAGAAGTAAATTAAAAATATAACTGAACCAAAAAAAAAAATTAACATATATAAAGATTATTTTACATAATTTTGTATGATAATTTCCCATACTTTAGGAATAGTAAGAATGTTGTTGCGGTTTAAATTTGGTCTGTGTAGTAGGGCTTCAGCACTTTCTTTATATAAATGTTCATGTTTATATAAAGATCTATGTAAAAGTTTTGACTTTTCCCAATGGATCCTATGGTTTGGATTTTCAACTCCATGTTGAGAGAGACCAGATTTCTGCGGTTTAAAAAGACGAATTTGGTCTTGATGTTCCGAGATGCGTTTCTGAACAGATCTACCTGTCTGTCCAAAGTAAGACAATTTGCAGGAGCATGGGACCTCATAAACCCCAGATAACATCAGAGGTGAGAGTTTGTCCTTAGGAGAAGGTAAGAAGTTATAGATTTGGTTGATTTTGTAAATAGTGGCAAAATTGTATTTCTTCATAATTTTTGAAAGACGTTCGGAGATACCTTTCACGTAAGGTATGGGAATCCTATGGACTTCTTGTTTAGGTTGATGTGTGGAGATGTGACTGATGATTTTTTGAGTTGTTTTGAGATTATATCCATTTAGTATGGCTGTATTTTTGATTATTTCTAGTTCTTGGTTTAGAGATTCTGCTCCTCTGAAGAATCTCTACACGTATGAGACCCAAGTCATTTTCATACCATGTTATGGTGTGATGTAAACAACTGGTGCTTTTCCAGTCAATTTTATGTAAAATGTTCAGGGACATAGAATTGACTGGAAAAACACCAGTTGTTTACATCACACCAAAACATGATATGAATGCAAATTTAAGGAAGCCTGTGAGATCCTTATCAATCACCCCCATCTGAACAATAATGATCATGTTGGAGGCTTAATGGATTTTTTACAACACTCAAAAAGAATTAAAATAGACTTTAATACTTCCTATATTTCGTCCTAGTCACTAGGACATCTACGGGGATTACAAAAAAATTAATGTAACATATGCACAAATAACAAACAATACTAAGCCCAACCACGTAGGTGACACTAAAGTCCTATCTAGGTAGAGCGCCCTCTAAGGGCAGTAGTAGGTGGCCTGGAATGTAAGGTGGGAACTCTGGTGATGAGTGTTTCCCAAATCTTCGGAAGCTTAATGCACCCATATTTATTGAGATTTGGTTGGTTTTTGAGAGCTGCTGCTGCTTCTAAGAAAAGTCTCTCTTTCTTGAATTTGCTGTGGTGGAGCATGGTGGTTTTCTTCCATGATACTCTGTGGGTGGTGTCCAAAACATGGTCAGCCAAGCCTGAATGGCCATAGTTGTGTTTGAAGATGTAAGACTTGTGTTCCTCTAGACGGATGGATGCTGATCTGCCTGTCTGTCCAAAGTACGCCAGCTTACAGGAACAGGGTACTTTGTAAACTCCAGGCAGAGAGAGAGAGAGAGGAGGGAGCTGATCTTTCGTAGAACGGATAAGGGTAGCCAGTTTGCGGTGGGGCTTATATGCTGTGTGTAGATTGTATTGTTTTAGTATCTTGGCTATTTTTTCAGATGTGCCACGGATGTAGGGTATGGTGATGGCATTTTTAAAATCTTGTTGACGAGAAGGAAGGGGAATGAGGGAGGAGTTGATTATTTTTTTGATACTGTGATTGCTGTAGCCATTGGAGAGGAAAGTGCTGTGTATGTGGTTAAGCTCATTAGTGAGGGCGGTTCCACTGGAACAAAGATTGTGGGCTCTCTTGGTAAGAGTTTTAATTATGCCATATTGTTGAGAGGGGTGGTGGTGGGAGAGTTTGTGAATGTATCTGCCTGTGTGTGTACGGTGAAGGTAAGTGTATCATTAGGCAGGCGTATGACTAAGGTGTCTAGGAAGGGTAAACAATTGTTCTTTTCCTTTTCCATAGTGAACTGGATTCTTGGATGTAGACTATTGAGATGACTGAGGAAGGAGTCTAACGTGTCTGGGCCATGAGGCCAAATAGAGAACACATCATCTACATATCTTAGCCAGATAGAAGGTTTGAGTGGGGCTGAGTCTATGGCTCGTTTTTCGAAATCTTCCATATAGAAATTGGCAAGGGGGGTGAGAGGGGGGAACCCATGGCAGTTCCCTCTATCTGCTTGTAGATTTTGTTGTTCCATGAGAAATATCCAGAGTTAATGGCAAAGGAAAAGTGATCTAAGATGTCAGAGGGAAAAACCTTTTCTAAGAGAGATAAGGTGTCAATTAAGGGAATATTGGTAAACAAAGAGGAGATATCAAAGCTTACCAATATGTCTGTCTTCTTCAAGGTTAAATTTTCTGTGAGGGCTTTAAAGTGGGTCGAGTTTTTTATATAGGAAGGGGACCTTCCGGTGAGGGGGATCAGAGAGTTGGCCAGCTGTTTAGATAGTCTATAGCAAGGTGCATTGGTAGCATCTACTATAGGCCTGAGTGGGGAATTGGGTTTGTGGATTTTTGCTAAACCGTATATTCGGGGGGGACGGGAGCGGAAAGGTTTAAGTTTTTTCGTGACATCTGGGGGCCAGGAAGATACTTTTTTGAGTAAAATTTTAAGTTTCTTAACTTGTGTTTTTGTGGGGTCATGTTCTAGTGGGATGTAGGTAGCGCGATCGCAGAGGATAATGTTCATTTTACGCTTATATTCACTGGTATTAAGAATGACTGTGGCATTACCCTTATCCGCTCTGGTGATGACGATACTTTTTTCTTTACGTAGTTTCAGGAGAGCCGTGCGTTGGGCATATGATAAATTACTTTTTGGCGGAGAAGAATGCGCGAGGATGTTGGCTACGTCAAGTCTGATGTTGTTAGCTATCTCCGACGGTAAGCGACCGATTCCACGTTCGATGTTCACCATTACGTCAGGCACCGGCACTTCCTTCGGAGCGACGGCAAAATTATGGCCGAGGCAAAGGGCGCTGACGGCATCGTTTTGGAAGAGAGGTTTATTACTGTCTGGAGAGGTTGAATTTGTGGTTGTGGTTTGTTTTTCACAAGGTTGCTAAATTTCTTGATGTGTTTATTTTTTATTTTTTGGAATTCTCTCTGTGCGGAAGTTTCCGAAATGCCAGAAAGAATCGACCAAAGTTCAGAGTTAAGAACGGTGGAGAGCTCTGAATGTAAGGAGCCAATGGCGGCGTTCGTCACTGCGAGGGTAGCACGTGTAGAGGCGATTTGCTTGCGGAGTAATGCCTGGCTGGCGCGGTTATATATACGAAGTGCTTTTTTAGAATGGAAATTGATCTTCATTTTAACGCAGTTTGGTATCACTCTTGTGTCCCGACATCGTTTTAAAAAGGCCAGCCTATTTAGTTGCCTAGATAGTCGTAGTTTTGACTTACCGTATTGCTTGGATTTGCGTGCTAGTTCTTCTCCATGGATGATTAGAATACGTGTGTAGAGGCTTAAGTGCTGTGAGGACATCATGTTGGAGGCTTAATGGATTTTTTACAACACTGAAAAAGAATTAAAATAGACTTTAATACTTCCTATATTTCGTCCTAGTCACTAGGACATCTACGGGGATTACAAAAAAATTAATGTAACATATGCACAAATAACAAACAATACTAAGCCCAACCACGTGGGTGACACTAAAGTCCTATCTAGGTAGAGCGCCCTCTAAGGGCAGTAGTAGGTGGCCTGGAATGTAAGGTGGGAACTCTGGTGATGAGTGTTTCCCAAATCTTCGGAAGCTTAATGCACCCATATTTATTGAGATTTGGTTGGTTTTTGAGAGCTGCTGCTGCTTCTAAGAAAAGTCTCTCTTTCTTGAATTTGCTGTGGTGGAGCATGGTGGTTTTCTTCCATGATACTCTGTGGGTGGTGTCCAAAACATGGTCAGCCAAGCCTGAATGGCCATAGTTGTGTTTGAAGATGTGAGACTTGTGTTTCTCTAGACGGATGGCCTGCCTAATGATACACTTACCTTCACCATATACAGAAAACCCACACACACACACACAGGCAGATACATTCACAAACTCTCCCACCACCACCCCTCTCATATGGAAGGCGCATATTCTACCCACGGAACCTTTCTCTCTAAGAGTTAACTATAAGCAGGAATGTAGGTAATCCAGAATACTAAATCTAAAATAACAATTGTGAGGTTAAAAATAGAACATCATTGTTACTGAAAGAAGACTATCTATAAGAAAGAATGTTTTTCTCATGTTTTCTTAAATAGAATTTAGCTTTGATGTAACGCATATAAAGTAAATTAATTAAAGATAACTTTAATGAATCACTTCTATATTTCGACAATGTCACATTGTCATCTTCAGGAACATAAAGATATGGTATGTGCACTACAGGAACTAGTTTCTGAATAATTAATTAATTTGTATTTTTTTTTTCACTAGAGGTCATGCCAGTAGAATAACCGGTGATCAAATCATTGTTTCTTTAGCTTATTGTGTGAAATGTAACTCAGCTTATCCTTGTATATTTGTATATACTCCAGATGATGATCTTAATATGAAGATCAAAACATTGGGAAATTAAAAGAGTTATTTGTAACACGATTGTAAAGTCCATAATTTTTAAAATGAATGCTGATCACCATGCAACACTAAAAGAAAGGAAAATGACTTGTATCTCATATGTCTCTCCTTCATATGACCAACTCTGAGAAGAACATCCTTCATTTTGCATGCAGAAAGAAATAGGGGAAAAATACTCTGTATTTTAATCCAAACATGGTCTTTGACTGCTTCAAATCTTTAATATTATTACAGGCCATTTAGACTCCAAGCTCTAGGCATATGTGGGCATAACTTCTGAAATCTCTGTGTAGGATATTGAAAGAACAGTTCATATAATAGTTCAGTAGAAGAATAGTTTAAGAGTAGAAAAGCATTAAAGCCTTTTGACTCTTTATTTTGGTAATTGCATTATGAAGCATTTGTTTACTAGCAAAGTGTAAATTGGAGATTACTCATTTATGGGGTTTTGGTTCTGTTTTTTATTGACAGGAGCTCTTATTAATGATTTTATTTTTTATTTTATTCTCTTGTTAGGTATTCCAGTGGTCAAGTCAATTTGTGGAATATGAAAGATGGTACCACTGAACAACTACAGTGTGTACTATATCCTTTGCTCGAACAAGAAATGATGGGAGAGAAAAATATTGTTACAAAAATATCTATAAATCCAGATATCATAGGAGTTGGTTATAAGGATGGTATAAGTATTTTTTTAAAAATAAATTTATAAAAATTAATTTATGTTCATGAAAAGTACTTATAAAATATTTATTTATCCATTGTCAGTGTGATTGTTATGTTTTGTAGTTTATGGCTGCCATTTAGAAAGCAATTCATACAAAAAAGGAAAGCATGTTTGCTGCTACTTTTTTTGGTTGAGAAAAGTGCTTTGGTCCTACCCAATGCAAATTTATCATTTTTCTCTAACAGAAATGAGTAATATATGAATATCCACTAGGAATGAATTAAACAAAGGTTTTATGCCTCCAGTATTTTGCTTCAGTCATGGAGACATCAGGAATAAAATGTAATGATTGTAACATGCATTAAGATTAGATTGATAGCCTAAAGTCTTAAGAGGTGCATCCTCTTTGATTACTGGTAAGCAATCTGCAGTGTTGAACAGTACTAGTTTTTTTTCATATTTCCCAGAACTATGTTTATTGAAAGTTGGTTTTGTTTTTAAGGGATGCTTCTGGATTCATAAAAACTCTTATGTTTATACTCACTGTGATGAAGTACAGTAGTATTTTCCTATTTGATTCTGTCCATTTTTTTTTTTTTTATTACACAAGCCTCTCCATGGAGTTCAAACACTCATCATGGAAGGTCCTCACTAACCATTATTGATACCATGAATTTCAGAGCTCTCCTTAAAGTTGTTAGTCAACAAAGCATTCACCACTTCTGCAAACCTATTATATTCATTTATCACTCTTCAATATTTTGTTTTATATAACTTTCTGTAATTATTATTATTATTATTATTATTATTATTATTATTATTATTATGTGACACATCCAAGGAGTCCAAAGACTCATCGAGGGAATAATGTGTTCCTGTTCTCTCTCATTCAGTTATTGCATTGGAAAATTTCTTTAGCATCTACTCTATAAAACTCCTTTAGTAACTTATGTGTTTCTATTATATCTTCTGTTTGTTAGCTAAACTTTATAACCCACAAGCCATCAGTCTCATAGGGAGCACTCCATCGACCAGTCATCATTTTGTTGTGCACCTCTGAATCCTCTCTACCACTTCCATATCCTGAAGAAACCCAAACAAACATGTGTTTAATAGTTGCTTGTCAGTGTGTTTCTCAACATCTGAGCAATTCTTTGAGGTATCTTGCTCACTTTTTTGCAATATGTACCCCAAATTTCAACTTTGCCATGATCTTTAATCCATAGTCATTTCAGTGCAGTTCCATATAAGTCATATTTGCCTGTAGTTTTTTTTTTTCACACTTTGACACAAATTAGTAACTATTAATTTTTGCCCAAACTACATTTATTTAGAGCGTCCTGCAGACTTGCTACATTATATTTGTTAATTGCATCCAGTTCATCATCATCAGCAAACAGTTGGATAATTCCACTGAAATTATTCCCAATAATTTTAAGGTGATAGTAATTGAACAGCAGCGGGTCTAGTATAGAATCCTATGGCATTTTTTTGTTGAAAAATTAATTATCAAATAGATGATATGCATTTATATATATATATGTATACATATATTTATATATGCAAAAATATAGCAACAGAAATATAAAACTAAAAGAGTGCCATGTACATGTACCACACATCAAGAAACACTGACCTAGAAAAAAGAGGGGAGAAAGTTGGTTTTTAGGAGTGTGAATAATAGTATCCAGCATCGTGTAGGGTTTGAAAGTGGGACTGAGTTTCTATTTCTTTGTGTATATGTGTTCATGCACATGTTTATATTATTTCTCTGAAGATGCCTCTGTGACAGACAAATTTCTCGAGACATAGTTAAGTCTTTTGAATAAATCTGGTATTACCACATATAATGAAAAGCATGTTTTTTTGCACATTTCTAGTTTCCTATGCACTATGGCATTGACAATATTTGTTTAACAGATTGAAGAAGAAGAAAAAAAAAAAAATATATATATATATATATATAAAAAAACATAAACCAATGTTAATAGAATTGCTGTTAAATAAATTAAAAAAAAAATAAATAAATATATAAAAAATAAGTAAATGTTGTGCTGAAAAGTCACACTTATTCTTCATTGTAATGTTTGTTGGTGGTGTCTATCATAACCTGGTTTGGTGATTTCTGAGTCATTTTATAAAATTGGACCAAAGCTTGTTTAGGAAGAAGCCTTGATTTTTGCTACATTGAGCAGGACATACCTTTTCTGAAGCTTCTTTAAACTTACAAGTATATCTATTAAATACCTCTCTGAAGCTTCTATAAACTTATAATCTTTCTTTTAAGGTTACATGGTGGTCAGCATTCATAGTGAAGAATTTATGGAGACACAGCGCGCGTGTTAGAATAATCATTTTACTTAACATTAAAAAAGAAAATTAACATTAAGGAAAACTTGTAACTATGGCTATTAAACTCAGTAAACAGCATTTTTGTTAGTTCCCAGATCACTTGATTCTCATTTGTAGTGTGATACCTTAGACCTGATTTATATTGCTTCTCTTTCTCACTAACTTTACATGTTCTTTACTTGTGTAATTCTCCTGAATTCATGTCTGTCTGACATAATGCATGCCACACGAGCAAAATATTTTATATACACCCAGCCTCTTGAGAGGTAGATGAGGTTGCTTAAGGTGATCTCAGGATTGCAGAAATATCTTTTATACATATGAAAGGTATAAAAGTAACTTTGAAGTCTTCAAATAAAAATGACCATTTTAATATACTAGAAAAGTTCAATGTTGTGGTGAGTGTTGGAAACATGAACTCCACTTCATATTCATATCACGAAGAGTTCCATGCCATACGTAGAAGACTACAGCTCCCCCAACAAAAGAGGCTACAGTGGTAATCCACTCACAAGGTACCCTAAACAGAAACAAAGGGATGATTCTGTGTGACATTTGGAAGTCACTCAGAATATGATATCCTCAACAGCCTTCTGCAACACTACATCTTAAAAGCAGCTAACCTTTTCCTATTAGGCTTCTTTGGATTCTAGGTCTCATTATCCATAAGTTGTCGTTGGAAAAACAGCTACCAGAATCCTCAGCTTTGTTTCTATGAAGATAAATCCATCCTTCCAAATTTTAGACAAGTCTCCGACTGTTGTTTTAGTCATTCCTAATCTACTTCTGACATCTGCTGAAGAACAATTCCTCACATTAATATTGGATCCCAAGTACTTGAACTTGCTAACTTCCTCAATTCTTTCTCCATTAAGGGCAGCATTACTTGTTTCTCAGGCTCTTCACTTTCTGTATTTACTTTGAGAACCATAATCTTTGTCTTGCTAGAATTGAACTGAAGTCCTCTGTTCTTAGTGATCTCATTAACTTTTTCAAGGATTTGTCCTAGTTCTTTCTTCATTACAAATGAGCACTGCATCATCAGGGTATTTCAGATTACTGATCAATCTACCACCTCTCCTAATTCCTGAGCCCATCTGCATATATGAGGTTAATGAAATTCCAGAGATTAAATCAAAATGCTCCTTAAGAATGTTTTTAAGATGTTTTCAAGAGCTCTATAATTTGAACATTGTTTGAAAAGAACTGCTCCTTGGTTTGATGTAACTGACCTGTTTTCAAAAGCCTTGTTTGTTTTTTGATTACAGTGAAGAATTTCACACTTTCCTTGATTTTTACACAGAATTATTTTAAACATTGCAACAGCTCTTTTTACATATTTGATTTTTCAAATGAATCTCATCAAATCTTTTGAGAGCATTCCAGAATTACTCACTGCAGATATCAGTAACGTCCATGGGCAATCTCCTATCTCACCTGCTTTAGCTGATGAGATAGAACTGCCCATACCTCATAAGTACCATTTTTTTTCCTCAACCTCATATTTCGCATTGCTACATAGATATCTTATAGCAATTTGAAGATATCTTGAAGGACTAAGGACAGAGCTGTCCTTCTAAACCATATCTGTCCCAAGGATAAGGTGGTTAGCCCTATGCCTCCTAGTGTGTCCTATGTCTGTAGATGCATGTGTTGACTTGGCTGTTTGCCTGTTCTGGGGGACGAAAAACCCGAGTTTCTGAGTGAACCCCCCCCCCCCTTAACTCCATATGAGACTGGCTAACTCACCTTTTGTCAAAAGCGACCAGAATAAAGGCTCCTCACGTCACTGATGGGAATCAAACCCAGGTCTTTCCAACTAAAGGGCTTCATCTATATCAACTGAGCTACGGAAGTAGCTGGTAATGGTAAGAGACAGAAGTATTGCTATTATAGAGACATAAAATGAATTCCACATATTCCTGTATCAAGTTCATTATTGAACGTGACTCTAACAAGAGCTGTCCCTTTCTGGATACTTTCATAATCCACATTTCTACAGACAGTATTCAATTATTTTGGGTTTATCAAAAACTTTTTTTTTTTACAGACAGATACATCCCTCATTACTCATACCATGATGCATCACAGAAGTCAAGTGTTATCAAAACTCATATATGCCAAGCTTTCTGCATCTGTTTTTGTGATTTCTTCTGTTGGAGGAATTAAATAAAATAAAAAAATCACCATATCTGCTAATGCATATAACCAAGCTGCCATCCAGAAATTGGCAGCTTGGATGTATGCATTTCTTGGTTATATGCATTCACCACTAGATTACAGTCTGTAAAAGAGAGTTTCTATGTAAGTGTAATCTTAAGAGTTATCTGTGGCATAGTAAATTAATAATAGAATACGTATACCACCTTCAAACCAATCTGTCAAACATCTTTTCTACCATTCACCATGGATAAATGACCATCTCTTTTCTTGTGCAGTATCTATCAAGTAACCTGTTCAGCTTTAATAGTATATTCTCTTATTTACTTAGCTGTGATGACATGTCAATAAATAAACACTTGATCAGAAATAGTAGTTGAAATTTTTTTCCTCAGTAATCATATAAATTGTGATAGACAAGAATTTATATTCTTGTTTTAATCCTGTACCAAAGTATAAGCAAACAAAGTTTGTGTGTGAGTGTCTTCATGACTAGGTTGTTTTCAAAAGCACACTCCCTTTTGCATGTGCTGCTGTGCAATATGGGAGGAGGTTACTACTACTCAGACCTGTTTTGACCTTTATAGAATTTCTCCACTGGGGCTAGACCTAAAAAGGTGCTGTGGATAAATCAGTAGGCAACAGCAGCATATATTTTCCATATACAAGCAGAAAAAACAGTGTATCAACATATTTGTAAACTACTCTGGATCATACACAGTTGTAAAAATTGTTTTCACTTCACCAAGTGTAAGCCAACAATGTTTATGCATGAAGTATCTTTGTGACAATGCTACTTTGTGTGTGTGTGTGTGTGTGTGTGTGTGTGTGTGTGTGTGTGTGTGTGTGTGTGTGTGTATTATATATATATATACAGAGTCTGTCAAAAAAAATGTATACTTACTTCAGCAAAAGAAAAACGTGTATAAAAATTGTAATACTCAATTTATACAGACATCAAGGGATGAATGCAAGTTACCTTTGACGTCTACAATTCCATGAGGTACTCGAAGTGGTTACCATTAGCATCCAGATACTTATTATTATGGTGAACTACTGCTTGGGCAATGTTAGCCAAAGTGTCCAGTGGGATTTCTATGCATGCCGTTTCAATTTCTTTCTTAAGGGCCACCAGTGTAGCTGGTTTACTACAATACACTACATCCTTTATAGTTCCACATAGGTAGAAGTCCTAGGGTGTTAAATCAACAGAACATTGGCGTGGGGGGGGGGCCTCAACTGCAAATCTTCGTCCTATCCATTGTCCCTGCAAACTCTCATTAAGGTAAGCACTCACGTCTCAGCAGTAGTGTGATGGTGTGCCATCTTGTTGGATGGCACACCCATAAAGTGCATGAGTGGCAGGTAAAATGGATGCACGTAGCATGTCTGGGTACACTTGACCAGTAACTGTACCTTCAAAGATGAATGGTCCTATTAAACCCCCTAGATGACAATTCACACTAGACATTGAGCCCTGGTAAATTGACTGCTTTGTCCGCATGAACGTCCAGATTTTCTGGAGCCCAGTAAACACAAATATGCTGATTCACTGTTCCATTATGCTTAAATTGTGCTTCATCAGACCAAACTATCTTCTACACAAACTCCTCATCCTCATCTATGTGTTGAAACCACTCACAATACCTCATTATTCGATCAAGATCATCTTCGTTCATTGAATGTAATAATCTTGGAATGTAAACTTTCCATTTAGCTGCTTTAAGAATGTGGCATATGCTTGCACTGCTAACTCTCTCTCATGTGCACATTGTATGGTAGACTTCTGTGGTGAGTATGTAAACTGTTTCAACACCATAACCAAGGAAGCATGATGTTGCTGCGCGAGGCCACCCGGATCTTCCCTTTTGCACATCACACACACACACACACACGGTACCATGTGTCTCAAACTTATCACAAATACGTGCAGTTGTCAGGCATGTTGGAGGTTTTGTTGCACACTCATGCCTCCATTGTCGTTGAACTTCACCAATATTCTCAAATTTGAAATACCACTTTAAAATGGTCTTGCCTTCCTCGAATAACAATCGTGCCTCAGCCATTTTGTTTGACTGTCCTACCAGTTGTGTGTTGATGCTAGTATTCGTGTGAGCAATGACATCTTTTGAGAGAACATCATACTACACATTACTACCATCATTCGATCTAACTTAGAAAGAAAGTCCATAGATGACATCTGTTAAAGTGTGTATATATTTTTTTTGAAGGACTCTGTATATTGACTCTGTATTGTGTACACACACACACACAAAGTATGTTCTATGTACAGGTAGCCTAGTCATGAAGATACTTCATGTGCAAATTTTGTTTACTTACATTTGAATAAAGGATTAAATAAGAATGCAAGTTCATTCATGTCAATATACTCTGTGTACAAGTGTACTCTATATGCAAGTAGCCTATTTGTGAATATACTTCACAGATAAACTTGTTCACTTACACTTGAATAAAGGATTAAATAAGAATGCAAGTTCATGTCAATTTACTCTGTATACAAGTGTACTCTATATGCAAGTAACCTATTTGTGAATATACTTCACAGATAAACTTGTTCACTTACACTTGAATAAAGGATTAAATAAGAATTTCATGTCAAGTATAATTTACTGTATAAACAAGCAGAAAACTTTCTACAGCTCTCTAATCCAGAGCAGTTTAATAATAAGCTGATACATCTTTTTTATAATTGGTATATGGAAAGTATGGCAACTTAAACTATTTATTTCATTTAGCAAAAAAAATTTTACAATGAATAGAGGGGAGAGTCATAATGGATTCTGCTTTTTTTCCCGTTCTGCCAGCTAACTACTTCATGGAGACCTTCAAAGAAAAAGCCTTAAACTCTATCCAAATAGAACCACTGTTTTGCCACACTTAGTTGATGATGTATTCTCCATTGGCCACATGGCCTGGATACTCTCAAAATTTTTTAACACATGTAAACAGATAATATCCCAGGATCTCATTCATCATAGAAAAGGTGAATGAGATCCTGGTGACAAGTAGAAATTCGATTAATTTTATGAAAGGAAAGTAACAAGACAGTTTGATTACACACCAGCATGATGAATCCCCTGGTGTTCTCCATTTACAGAACACCCACCATATGCTGCTAGACACATTCACCAACAGCTCCCCCCCCCCCCCCAGCTGTATGGAATTATTAAAACTCTATGTATAACAAGGCAAAATTTATTAGTTCTGATAATATTACATTCTCTACTAAACTCTGCATTTACTAAACATTCTTAGTCCATGGCTGCAATCTCCACCATCAGGGCTGCCAGGTGCATATGAGCTGCCTTTGTGCAAACTTTAAAAAATCGTACCCCCCTTGAAAGTAAATGAAAGTAATTAAAAAAGGAAATATTTTTATAATTATAATATATATTTATTACAGTAATATGTACAAGAGTAATCATACAAAACAAGGAAATCACATATGAAAAGTAAAGCATATAATTATATGTATAACAGAACAATTTTTGATCATGTATAGATAAGGAATACATAAGTTTATAAATACAATCACATCGTGTACCTTATAAAATCACAAAATTTGTACCCTTTGTGCTTTTTAATGCCACAAAATTCTTAATTAATTCACCCAGGTCTAAACTATCCATAATATCATTTTCTATAGATATTATAGACAAATATGTTAAATGTTCTTGGGTTATGGCTGAGCGTAAATAATTCATAATTATTTTGAGTTTTGAGAAACTTTTTTCCCTTGAAGCCAATGATATTGGTAGTATTAGATAAATTCTTAAAACAACTGAAATATTCGGAAACGTATCAAGTAAATTGTTCTCATACACGAAGTTCAACAAATCGTGAGGAGATATATTTTTTTTATGAAACGTAAAGTTTTGAGTTCCTCGAAAAGGACATTGCCATCAGTATCATGATCATTTTGATTTTTTATCATTGTGTAATTTCAAGTGTGAATCTTTGCAATGTTTTAAGATGTCTTCCTTCTTGCAGTGCGTTGACATTATGGATGATTTTAAATATTACAAATATTTTCCTTTAACAGCATAAACCTTTCAATTAGAAATGATAGAGTACTGTTTAATATCGCAAAAAAGTTTCGAAATTATACGAAATTATTCTTTCCACCAAAGACCAGCCACAGTCTCTAGATCTATCAGGTACTTACTAGGTTCCTTGCAGTTATACACTATTCTGCTATGGCCAAACAGTCAGGACAGCCAACATCAGAATCGCTGAACATACAAGTACTATATCCATCTCCACCATTCAGGACTTGCTGATCATGCTTAGGTCACCCACCACAGGATACTCCGAAAGAAGGATATTCTACTTCACTGCAGGAAATATAAATATGAGAGACTATTCCTAGAATCTTCTTTGGTCTTAAGAAACTGTCCAAACATAAATAAATTTGGGTTTCATGAAACTGTCCCAAATTTGAAGCTTCAGCCCTACACCAAGGACACCCATTTTAAGCCCACTAGGGGATTGCAATTTGAGGACTTTAGGCTCACTTTTGGTTATCATGCTTCAGTCACATTACTCAGTGTAGTGCCTGTATGCACACATTATATTGGAGTTTCCTGATGATGGCAATTTGACTTTGCCAAAATATTAATTAAATTTAGTATAGCTAATATTAGTCTGTGTTGTAATTTCCATAAAAAAATACAGTTTTGAATATCTAGTGTTTAAGCCTTACTGCCAAACTCATCCTCTCTTCTTTCCCTAATGATGTTCTTTTAATAACAAGGGAGAAATATATAGGATTTAATAAATTAAGTTATTGTCTCCTTGCATAAACAGTTTTTTTACAGTAGAATATGTCTACTACATATGTATCTTTTGAAATGTCTGGTCCTTGAATGAAATTTGTATGAAATTCCAAGTTTAAATTTTAAATAGCTTACAGAGAAACACAGCTGCATTCTTGATTTTGTATATAGTCAACCCAAACAAATAACACGGTATTGATATTTTCAGTTAATAATTACAGGCCACTTATAATTGTTGTTAGTTAATCTGAGTTTTACAATGAAAAATTTAATGTAGAGTTCATAGGTTTCTTTTGATTTTTTTAAGTTCACTCATTTCAAATGTTATGCTAAAGTTCAGATAACAACACATTAATTTTGAATTTTTTGATAGATTGAATGTTAAGAGATCTAAATAAATAAATGCCATAAGAAAATTTTTCAGTATACAATTATTGTTTTGTCTAATCATACAATTTCTTCATTTGACAGGGCAGATATATATTCTAAATACAGAATCAGAAATTCGTCATCCACTGTATTCTGTTTTATGCCCAGGACCTGTAACTGCTTTAGCAACACAGACCGCTGGTGACATATGTGTTGCTGCAAGCAGTAGCATGATTGCAGCTGTGGGATTAGGCATAAATAAAGAAGTACCTAGGATCATTCAGCACCAATCAAAGGTAATCAAACATAGTTTAAAAATTTACGTTCCATGATAGTTTATATTTTTCACTTAATTGTGCTTTTTTTTTTTTAGATAATCTGTTGTCTGTAAATATAGTAATAGGGAATAGGAATTAGAAAAATTCATTTTCTGTAGAAATTCATTAGAAAAATTCATTTTCTGTAGGTACAGTTTTATCACAAGTGAGGTTTAGAAAGAATATTTATTATTATTGTAATTTTTCAGACTCCATGGAGTCACAAGACTCATTGTGGGAGGGCAACACAAAGTCTATCATACCACTCCTTAAACTCATCCACAGTCTGCATGTTCACCACCCTCTCAGGCAATGCATTCCATGCTCCTAACACTCTCCATGCAAAAAACTTCTTACCCTTTTACTCACCACCTTCTTTTGCAACTTCCAGGAATCATCATCATCAAATTCCTGCCATGTACCCACAAGGGGTGTACAGGATATGATAGTACTACATGAAAAAATTATATCATTACTAACTTCCTATCTACAATTTTCCTCCAAATCAGTCTGTTACTTGTCAAGACTCCAACATTATCACATCTTATATTTCTTTCGTCTAAGGCACTTTGTACCATATCAATCCACCTATATCTTGGTCTTCCTCTAGGTCGTTTTGCTGCCAACCTGGCAGAGAACACTTGTTTTGCTAATTTTTCCTCGCTCATTCTGTTTAGGTGACCATACCACCTGAGATTAGCTCTGCTAACGCATTCCTGGATGCTAACAATATCAAGTTCTTTCCTAATATCCTCGTTTTTAATATGATATTGCCATTGATGCCATCTGTTCACGCCTATAATCTTTCTCAGGACTCTCATATCTGCGGTCTCTAGTCTTTGGTCAAGTGTTTTACTTCTGACCCAGCTCTCAGATCCATAAGTTAAACCTGGTTTGAACACTGTCTTGTATACAGCTAATTTAGTGTTCCGACTAATTTCTCTCTT
This sequence comes from Typopeltis vanoorti, assembly GCF_054136105.1. Classification (NCBI taxonomy): domain Eukaryota; kingdom Metazoa; phylum Arthropoda; class Arachnida; order Uropygi; family Thelyphonidae; genus Typopeltis; species Typopeltis vanoorti. The sequence goes on from NC_143561.1 coordinate 78,183,176, forward strand.
ATTCCATATGAATTTATTCAATCGACTTCCCACCATACCAGCTTTCCTAATTCTGTTGTCAATTTCTATATTTAATTTACCATCTTCAGTAAAAATTGTGCCTAAGTAGCTGAAATGTTTTACTTGTTCCACAGGTTCTCCATTCACAACACAGTTGACATTTTCAATGATTCTTCCTATTTTCATTGTCTTTGTCTTTTTATTGCTGACTTTCATACCATATCTATTACAACAGCTATTCAGTTTAGTCAGAGAATCTTGCAGACTTGTAGCGGATTTATTTAGAAGTATAACATCATCCGCATAAAGCAAAGAGCTGACATTAACATCTCCAATTTTGATATCATGTTTAATACCACTTTCCTTCATAATGTGATCCATATAGATAATGAATAACAGAGGGGATAATGTACATCCTTGTCTCACACCAGATTTAACATTAAACCATCTTCCTGTACTTCCTTCAATTCTAACTGCTGACTTACAACTCAAATAAAGACTAAGTATTGCTTGATATAATGCCCCATTGACACCATATAACTGCAGCGTATTGAATAGCTTCTCTCTTGGCACCTTATCATATGCCTTTTCCAAATCGACAAAACTTAAATACAGATCTTTGTTATATTTCCATGCTTTTTCGACTTTATCGTAAAGTGACAATCTGATCCTGACAGCCTCTGTTTGGGCTGAATCCAGCTTGTTCTTCACCAAGCTTTTCTTCCACAATTCTTCTCAACCGTTTCTCAAGTATACTTGCATAGATTTTGCCAGGAACACTCAGTAGGGAAATACCTCTGTAATTCTCACATTCAGTTTTATTTCCCTTTTTATATATGAGTACTATGAGAGCTCTACGCCAATCATCGGGAATTCGTCCCTCTGTCCAGGCTTTCTGAACTATGCAGTGCAGCCACTGTAAGACTCTTATACCACCATACTTCAGCATTTCTGGTCGAATATCATCTACTCCAGCTGCCTTTCCACATTTCAAGCCTTTGATGGCTTTTTCTACTTCAAGTATGGATATGTATTCCTGACTGCATGCCTGGTCAGTGTTTTTTATCACTGTTCTGTCATCAGTGCTTGTTTCATTTAGCAGTTTTTCAAAGTAATTACTCCATACTTCAAGGATATCTTTTTCTCCAGTTTTCATGTCACCTTTATCATCTCTAACTCCTTTTACAGCATTCTTTCCTCCATTCCTAAGCTTCTTCAACAACCTCCAGAATATTTTGCCACCTTCTTGATATTTATTTTCTATATTCTTGCCAAAATCCTCCCATGACTTTTGTTTAGCTAGTTTTACACAGTGTTTAGCATTCTTGCATTTGTCTATATTCTCTAAGAGCACAAGCTGACTTATTTGCCAGGAACTTTTGATATGCTTTCTTCTTTTCCTTCACTGCCTCTTTAACTTCCTGTGTCCACCATGGAATTCTAATTTTTCTATCCTTGCAGACAACTTCACCACATGCCTCTCTAACTGAATCATTCGGGGCGTTTTTCAAGGCTTGCCACTGAATCTCCAAGGTTTGATTCCTGTTCTCAAACTCTTTCATTTTCTTTTCAATAATCTTTCTGTATTTTAGTCTACAGTTCACATCTGAGAGCTGCTCAACTTTTATTCGCTTTAAAACTTTCTTACATGTTATTCTTTTCAATATGAAATTCAATTTTATTCTGCTCAAGACTAAATGGTGATCACTTCCAATTTCAAATCCTCTATACACTCTGGTGTCTTGCACCAGGGAGAAAACATCACTATCAACAATAACATAGTCAGTGAGACTTTTCTTATTCCTTGCCTCTTCTCTCCGTGTGAATTTATGCACATTTTTATGTTGGAACATGGTGTTAGTAATAACCAGTCCATGTCCTGAGCAGAAATCCAACAGATATTTGCCATTATTATTAGCTTTGCTCTTTTCTCCAAATTTTCCCAAAATATTTTTGTATGTCTGACAATCATTTCCTACTCTGCTATTTAGATCCCCAACAAGGACAACTTTTCCTTTTTCATTGTGTCAGTTGCTTTCTCTAAAGCCTCAAAAAATTCCTTCACTTCTATCTCAGTAGGTGGGACCATAGGCACAAAAGAGTCTCATTGTCCAGTTCCCTGTTCTCATATTTGCTACATTGCTTACTTGATTCTGCCTGCCATTCAAGAAGATTAGCCTCGTAATTTGTGTGGAATACTATGGCTACTCCTTCTTTTCGTTGATTGTCATTGCCTGAATATAACATTTTGTATTTATTGCTCAGAAAGATCTCACCAGTTTTGGTCTTTTTTGTTTTTTTGGTATTTGCTGTGGTTATACAAGATTATCTAATGAGGTGCTTTGTTTGAACTGTTGTATTAGGGTGCTATAGATATTGTTTACATTGGAGAGTGTAAGTCTCTCCTATGCTTTGGTGGTTTTTATCAAAAAGATGATCACTGGATTTTCTGTCTTGGGAAGGGGGAGGGTATCTGAGTCCCTCTTCTGTTATGCTGTCAGGCATAGCCACCTGAAAAGCATATTTCACGATATCTATCTGCTCAGCCTGATTTCCAAATTCCAACCTTTGTGAGTGATTTTGTAAATTCTACAAATCATGGCAGTACCATGATTTGTAAATCATGGTACTGCCTTGCTTTTAAACAAAAGCAAGGCAGTACCATGCTAAACATAATAGCCCAAGTTCATAGTGAACTGAAACAGGGCTGAGATATCAGGAGGAAGCTCTCCTTGGATAAGTGCCAAGGTGTCCTTTAGTGGGACATTTATGAATAAGGAGGAGGCATTGAAACTGACCATAAGTCAGTGTGGCAGTGTGTGTGTGCGTGTGTGTGTGTGTGTGTGAGGTCTTGTATACTAGACTTAAAATGGACTGAGTGTTTGATATGTGACAAGGTATTGCCAGTAGTACAGGAAAGCACTTTGGCTAAATACAGGGTGTCTCAAAAAAACGTATACACACTTCAACAGCTGATAACTCGCTCAATTTTTGTGATTTTGCAGGTTTAATGGAATTGAAATAATGGCTGAAACCTGACTAAGCTTTGAGAGAAAGAAAATTTATCCTAAAATGCTACTGGAAGTATGAAAACATAGTGGAAGTGCAAAGACAGTTTAGAAGAGAATTTCAACAAGATCCACCTACGAGACTTACTCTCACTCGAATTAGAGATAAATTTGAAGAAGATAGAACTGTTCAAAATGTCCATAAGCAATGTTCAAAAAGGCCACAAACAGCTACGAGGCCTGCAAGAAGAAAAGTTGATTGAAACGTATTGTCAAAGTTTAAGAAAATCTGTGCCACAAGCGTCTTGTGAGATAGGAGTATCAAAATCAAGTGTGCATCGCATGTTGAAGCGCAGTCATTGGAAAAGTTACATTCCAAGAAGAGTACACACTCTCAACAAAGATGATCCAGATAGGAGAATGCAGTTTTGTGAGTGGTACTTGGAAAAATGTGAAGAAAACACACAATTTCCAAGATGAATTGTGTGGAGTGATGAGACCACATTTAAATTAAATGGGTCAATTAACCGGCACAATTGCACTTACTGGCACCTGAGACTCCATATGTTATGGAGGAACATCATGTAAATTTACCAGGAGTGACGGTATGGTGCGGCTTATCAGCACACGGATTAATTGGACACCATTCACCATTCTTTTTCGACGATACTGTAACTGGTGCCAATTACTTGAACTTGCTGCATGAAGCTGTCATGCCACATATTCAAGAGGACTTTGAGGATGAGGACTTTTATTTTCAACAAGATGGGGCACCCTCACACTACCATCAAGATGTGAGGGCCTATCTTGATGAGACTCTACCCAACAGATGGATTGGAAGAAGAGGTTCTGTAGAATACCCCCCCGCATTCACCAGACCTCACACCAATGGACATCTTCTTATGGAGATTTATCAAGGATAAAGTTTACACTTCAAAACTGGCAACAGTCGATGACTTGAAGGCAGCAATCGAAAGAGAAGCTACAAGACAAAATGATTCTCAGTGTTTGCAATTCCATTGCTGCACATTATCAGCGGTGCCTGGACCAGGACGGCCATCAGTTTGAATACAGACGTTGAGTGATGAAAAGTAGATTTATGTAGTGTACTTTACAATGTGAAAGTTAACTGTATTATAATAAGTACCAACTTTATGATCATTCAAAGTGTGTATACATTTTTTGAGACACCCTGTATTTAACTAGTTTCTAGGTGGGTGAGTCTATACCATCTCTAATTGGGTGTAGCGGTACATCCTTTTTATGGATTTTTGGAAGTCCACAAATAAGGGGGGGGGGGAGTTTTTGTTTGTTGATCACATCTGCTGGTCTGGAAGTAACATATTTTAGAAATCTATGGATGGTTGTATCTGTGTATAGGTGGGATCATAATTTAGTAGGTGGATCAGTCTTTAAGAAGGAGAGGTCATTTTTTAAAATGTAATCTGTATATTATGTTGAATTTTTTCTTGACAATTATTCATAAGACTATTACACTTTTTTATAAAATCTTTATCAAGTAGCTTTATTTTTATCCTCCTACATGTTTCGCCAATCTGTTTCTATTGGCATCCTCAGGGAATACAAATCAGTAAGCACAAAATGAAGGTTACAGACTAGGTTATAACCGATGGTTCTAAATCATACAAAAAATATTTTTTTATGATTTAGAACCATCGGTTATAACCTAGTCTGTAACCTTCATTTTGTGCTTACTGATTTGTATTCCCTGAGGATGCCAATAGAAACAGATTGGCGAAACATGTAGGAGGATAAAAATAAAGCTACTTGATAAAGATTTTATAAAAAAGTGTAATAGTCTTATGTAATCTGTATAGTTTAAAATGACAGTAGCATTACATTTGTCTGCTTTCAGGATTATTACGTTTTTGTTATTTCTTAGATGTAGAAAGGCTTTATATTCTCTGTTGGGCAGGTTGCTTGCAGGAGGTTTCGACTGTAATATGGCTACATCAAGCCTAATATTGTTGGCTTCAATGGCTGGAAGGGTGTAGATTCTATGCTTGATCTCGATCATGAAATCTTTGGTTGGCATGTGTCTAGGTGCAATGGCAAAGTTTTGGCCACCATGGCCATCAATGCCAAAACACCATGGCTGATGTTTTGGCATTGATGTCATCTACTTCAAGGGTGGAAGTGGATAGATTAACCACTTTGTTTTCAGGTGCTCTTTGAGGTGTTAATAACTTTTTGCTACATTTTTGAACTTTTTGACATGCTGACTTTTTATTTTTGTGAATTCCTTGGCAGCTGATGTGTTTCAGACATCCAAGAGGATCGTCCAAAGGTTAGCATTCAGCATCACAGAGAGCTCCTCATGCATATGACAAAGAATTTTTAGTTTGTCCTTTATATATTTAAAGATTAGAAATATTACTTGTAAAAGGAGATGGCATTAGTTGTGTAAGTGCATTGCTCCAAAACTTTACATTGTTGGGTCCTTCTTTCCTCTATGAGCTTGTTCAATTAAAATGCCCAATTAAAGTGTCTGGATAGGAGGGCAGTTGGCAGATTCTTAAGAGATCCTGAATACATACTCAGTAAGGAGGGTTAATAGATGGCATTTATCCTTACCAAATATCATGCCTTTGAAAGTATTGATTTCCAGGAAATTGCCATGAAGATATTATCCTTCATTAAGAGAAATAGGCCAATGCATTTTGCTGTGATTGTTTAACCTAATTGAATATTGAAAGGATATTCTGGTAAATCTGACCAGAATGTCTTTTACAAATGCCAAAATAACTGCTGATTTGTAGTTAGTTACTTCACTCACCTGGAAATCACTCCTACTTTGTGTGATATTTTCACAGTGGAATCATCACAGATTTCTCACTCTGATCTTATATACTTTGTTATTTTGAGCTCTTACCCAGTTAAAAGTATAAACATTGTTAATCTGACTGAAATGAGTTATATCTTTTGTATTAGTGCAGTGTATATAATATCATTATGATTTTCATGATGATTTAACATTTTTTGTTAAACAGTGCGGGCTGTCTCACAATGTGCTTCTACTTATGATATACTTTTTTGCTGAACTTGATTAAATAACATGATTATGTGAAGCCTAAATCATTCTGCAAATATTTTATTACAAATTCACCGCACTGTATAACTTTATATTCTTTATTCTGCATTTTAGATTAGCCATCTAGCTTTAATACCACAGACGCATTCAGATCACGTAGGAATTGTAGCTGCCTCTGAAGATGCTGTGCACTTACATGTAATAAATTCATCAGAAAAAACATCCTTAAGCATTCATCATCTTATTGGTTCTACTGTGACAAGTCTTGATGCATCTAATGATATACTTGGTGCTGGACTTATTTCCAAAACATCTCTTAATGTTTTTCAGGTTTGTTAGACTAAGACGATTTTTTTTAACATTTCAAACGAGGTTGAAATAGTTTTAGTATTTCATACATTCATATATATATGACAGCATATGGGCATGGAATTAAGAATAGATTAATTTATAAGTGCTATAGTGACCATTAATATATATAAGAGAAAAAAATTGATATTCTTGATAGATCTTAAAGAAGAAAAAAAAATCCTTTTGAATATGATTCTGCTATTCATGCCATCTGTTCAAGCCCCTAACTTTTCTCAGACTCTCATATCTGTGGTCTCTAGTCTTTGATCAAGTGCTTTATTTCTAACTCAACTCTCAGATCCCTAACTTAAACTGTTTGCAACACTGTCCTGTATACTTCTAGTCTAGTATTTTGGCTAATTTCTGTCTTATAACATATAAATTTATTTAGCTGGTGCTCCCCACCATACCAATTTTAATTATTCTGTTGTCTATTTCCATATTTAATTTGCCATCTTCACTAAAAATTGAGTCCAAATAGCTGAAATATTTCATTTCTTCTATAGATTCTGCATTGAGAATGCAGCCAAAGTTTTCTCTTGCAGGTTATTTTCATAGTCTTGATTCTTTAATTACTGATTTCTATGCCAAATTTGTTACACCTGTTATTCAGTTAGTTAGTGAATCCTGAAGACTTTCAGTGCATGAGTTCAGGAGTACATCATCATCTGCATAAAGCAGAGAGCTAAGTTTGATATCTCTGATTCTAATATCAGGTTTAATGCATGTTCTTTCATAATGTGATCTGTGTAGATGATGAATGAGAGTGGAGGTAGTATGCACCCTTGTCTTACACCTGATTTTATATCAAACCATCTTTTTCTATTTACAATACTTCAGTTTCAATAGGTGAATTATAATTTAAATATAGACTATAATTGATCTGTATAGTGTTCCATTTACCCCCACATAATTGTAGCATTTTGAAAGGTTTTCCTCTAGTCCTTTTGTATGCCTTTTCCAAATCTACAAAAGTAAAGTGCAGATCCTTGTTATATTCCCATTATTTCTGAACTATCTGATGTGAAGTGAAAATCTGACCTTGACATTCTCTATTTGTCCTGAACACAGCTTGTTCTTCTCTGAGTTTCTCTTCTGCAAGTTTTGTCATCCTCTTCTCACTTATGCTTGTGTAAATCATACCTGAAACATCAAAACAATCAAAAAAATAATAAAAAAAAACATCAAAAGTATAAAAATTTCTCAGTAATTTTCACATTCAGGTTTATTTCCCCCTTTTTTTATAAGATATGGAAACTATTATAGCTCTACTTCAATGATGTCGAAAAACTTTTATACCTTCCTTCATACTCGAGCATTTCTTGTTGAATATCATGTACTAAAGTTGCATTTCCACACTTCAGGCTATTGATAGTTTTTTCTACGTCAACTATTGATATGCATAAAGTTTGCATTCCTCTTGAATATTTTTTATCACTGTTCTGTCACTGCTTGTTTTATGTACACAGTGTAATTACTTCAGGTATCCAGAATTACTTTAGTTTCAGTTTTCATGTCATCTTTATCATCTTTGATTCCTTTTACAGTATGCTTTCCTCCATTTCTAAGCTTTTTCAATAGCCCCCAGAATATTTTGCCGCCTTCCTGATATTTATCTTTTCTATATTCTTAGCAGTCTTCCCATGACTTTTGTTTAGCTACTTTTATAATGAATATTTGGATTTTGATAGATTTTCAATAGAATAGATTTTTATGGGATTGCTTATGAGTCAAAGCAAAATAATTGGGAAGAAACTTCCACATCGCCTTTCAGGAATGCAGAGAACTGACTACTGGCTTCTGACCTAATGTCCATTCCTCACCCTGTTAGTAGATATCTACTGGATACTGAACAAACGAGAATTGATTGGCAATATGGGACGTAGCTGACAAAATTATATTCTCTATTGGCTTAAACCACAAATGCATATGATGGTACAACATGTTGAGATTTCATTCCAGTTGAGGCATTGTCAGGTTAAACAAGGCTCCCGCTATTTTCGTCATGAAATGGTGAATACTGAAAAGTCTGCTAGTAGAACACTCCCACTCAGCATCTAGAAGAAGAAACCTATAAGAAGAACTGAAAATAGGAACCATCAATATATAAGGAGTATTAAGGGAAAGGAAATTGAACTAGCAGAAGAATTGGAAAAGTACCACATGGACATAATTGACATTACTGAGACAAAGAAGATGAAAACAGATAAGATCTTACTAAATAATATGTATAGAATGTTATATTCAGGCAATAATGATCAAGGAAAGGAAGGCGCATCGATAGCATTCAACACGAACATAAATAAAAAATTTTTTGATTGGAAGGCAATTTCAAATAGAGTGATGTGGGCACACTTCAAAATGGAGAAATGGACAATGAAATTTATTTGAGCCTATGGTTCCACAGAAGACTCTTCTAAGGAAGAAGTGAAGAATTTTTTGAGTCATTAGAATAGAGAAGCTGGCATAAAGAAAATGTTCCTTGTTGGAAATCTAAACAGCAGAGTAGGAAATGAATCCCACCAGCCATATAAGAAGTTTGGAGCATTTGGGAGAAGTTTGGAGAACATGGCTAACACCATGTTCCAACACAAAGATGTGCACGAGTTCATATCGAGACATGCAAGAAATAAGAAAAGCCTCATTGACTGCATCATTGTTGATAGTGATGTGTTCATGCTGATTGAAGATATACTCTTGTATCTTGAAAATTTTAAATTGGAAGTGACCATTGCTTAGTGCTAAACAGGATAAAAATGGATATTACATTGAAAAGAAGTATGTAAGAAAGTTTTAAAAAGATTTAAAGCTGAGCAGCTTTTGCATGTAAACTGTAAACTTGACTATACAAACATTAATGAAGAAAATTTATAGGAGTTTAAAAATAAAATCAAACCTTGGAGTCTCATTGACAAACTCTGAAGAAGATATTGATTGATTCAGCTAGGGGAGGTATTTGGTACAGTTGCCTGTAAAGATAGAAAAATAAGCACCCCATGACAGACTAAAGAAGTTAAAGAAGTAGTTCTGGAAAAGAAGAAAGCATACTAAAAGTTCTTAGCAAATAAGTCTGCAGATGCATTAAAAGAATATAGAGAAAAATGTAAGAGAGCTAAGCTATGTGTAAAAGTAGCTAAACAAAAATCATGTGAAGACTTTGGTAAGGATATAGAAAATAAGTATCAGGAAGATGACAAAATATTCTGGAAGTTATTGAAAAAAACTTAGAAATAGAATAAAGAGTACAGTAAAAATAATCAAAGATGATAAAGGGATGACATGAAAACTGAAGATAGGATATTCTGGATATCTAGAGTAACTGCTTTGAAAGAGTGTTAAATGATACAAGCAGTGACAGAACCAAACTAGAACATTTTCAAGAGGAATGAAAAGAGGAGTAGAAAAAGCAATCAAGAACTTGAAATGTGGAAAGGCAGCCAGAGTAGATAAAATTCAACAAGAAATGATTAAGTATGGAGGTATAAAAGTTTTGCAATGACTACACTGCATAATTCAGAGGGCCTGGTCAGAAGAAGCTCTAATAGTTCCCATCTATAAAAAAGGGAATAAAGCTTAATGTGAATATTACAGAATAATTTCTCTGTTAAGTGTTCCAGGTAATATTTATACAGGGAATACTTGGGAAGAGGTTGAGAAGGATTGTGGAAGAGAAACTTGGAGAACATGCTGGGTTTAGGAAAAACAGAGTTTGTCTATATTGGATTTTCATTTTATGGCAAATAGTTGAGAAATTATGGGAATATGACAAGAATCTGTACTTGAGTTATGTAGATCTGGAAAAGGCACACAACAAGGTGCCCAGAGAAAAGATTTTGAAAACACTACAATTATATGGAGTAAATGGAGCATTATACAGAGCAATACATAGTACATATTCCTATTATATATTTCAACTCAGCAGTTAGAACTGAAGAAAATGCAGGAACATGGTTTGATGTAAAATCAGAAGTAAGACAAGGTTGCACCTTTTCTCCACTTTTATTCATCATCTATACTGATCACATTATGAAAGAAACTGGCATTAGGTCTGATATTAGAATTGGCGATGTCAAACTCTTTGTGTTATGTAGATGATGTTGTACTCCTAAACTCATCTAGTACAAGTTTCAGGATTCTCTAACTAAATTGAATAACAGCTGTAACAAAATTTACTTTAAAATCAGCAATAAAAAGGCCAAAACTATGAAAATAGGCAGAAACATTGAATGCATCAACTGTATTCTAAATAGTGAGCCTATAGAATAAGTAAAATATTTCAGCTATTTATGCACAGTTTTAGTGAAGATGGCAGGTTATATCTGGAAATAGACAACAAAATAATCAGCTGGCTACCCACCAAATCTGGTGTATAGGGTAGCTAGCTGAATAAATTTATATGGAATAAGAAGAAATTAGCCAAAACACCAAGCTAGTAGTATACATGATAGTGTTCAAACCAGTTTTAAGTTATGGATCTGAGAGTTCAGTTAGAAATAAAGCATCTGATCAAAGACAAAGACCACAGATATGATTGTTCTGTGAAAAATTACTGCTGTGAACCGCTAGCATTAACAGTAGAATCATATTAAAAATGAAGATATTGGAAAGAACTTGACACTGTTGGTATTCAAGAATATATCAACAGAGCTAATATAAGGTGGTATGGTCGCTTAAATAGAATGGGGGAGGAAATCTTTAGCAGAATAGGTGTTTGATATCAAGATGGCAGGAAAGAGACCTAGAGGACGACCAAGGTCTAGGTGGATGATTCAGTCAGAAGTGTCTTAGAAACACGAAATGTTAGATACAACAATATTGGAGTGCTGACAAGTAATGACTAGAACAAACTAACAAGAACTAAAATGTATAAGATCTGTAAGAACAGAGGAGTTCAACTCAATCCTAGGAAGACAAAGATTATGGTTCTCAAAGGAATTATAGACATGGAAGCTCCTGAGAAATGTATACCTTAACGTAGAAAGAATTGAGGAAGTCAGCAAGTTCGAATACATGGGATATGTTGTTAAAGGGAAGAATTGCTGTTCAGAGGACATAAGAAGAAGACCAGGAACAGCTAAAACAACAATCAGAGACTTGCCTAAAATCTGGAAGGATAAATCTATATCCAGAGGAAAAAAGTTGAGGATTCTGGATGCAGCTGTTTTTTCCAACAGTGACTTATAGATCTAAGACCTGGAATCTCAAGAAGTTGATAGGAAAAGTATAATTGCTTCTGAAATGTGGTTTACAGAAGGCTGTTGAGGATATCATATACCATTCAAACAGATGGGTGCTAGAAAAGATCAACAGAACTTGAATGCTCCTTAAAGATATTAACAGAAGAAAGCTGGAATACTTTGTACACTTTGAAAGGATAGAAGAGGACTTCTCAAACCAATAACAGAATGTAAAAGTTCATGGGAAAAAGAGGAAGGGGGTAGGTAGAGCTTCAGTGAGATGGATGGTTTGTCTCAAGTGACTGATCTTCAGAGTTGACATCTCCACAAATGTACAGGACAGAACCACCTGGTGAGGACTGGCACGGAACATTACCAAGGAAAGGAGTGACCATGCAGCGTCTGATGATGTCCAATGAGCTGATGTATGGATGGACAGACCAGTAATAGACTGATTTGGAGGAAAATTATGGATAGGAGATTAATAATAATGCAAACACTCATATAGTGCTGTCATAGTAGTCTGAACCACCCCTTGAGGGTACATATCAGGAAATTGATGATGATAATAATATGTAGATTTTCGACCAGTAAAATCAAATTATAAAATGAAATATATTGGTTTTATTTGGCTGTATTAATACAATGAAATAAAACCGACTAGTTTTGCCACATATGCTTATGATTCTGGGTTAGGAATCGAATGAACAAAAAATTACAATAAAAAGCTAAAAACAGAAACAGGTAAGAAACAGAAGCATTTCTTGAGCATATGTATAGTTGCTGTATATGCTAAGAGAGAAGCTTCCTTCAGCTTTTTTTTTTTTTAAATCAAAACATCTAGGAAAGGTAGTTTTCCTGCCTTTTCAAGCTCCAAAGTGAATTGTATTTTATGGTGGAAAGAGTTGATAGACAAAAAAAAAAAATCATGCATCTCAGCTACCCTGTATTTCCGGATGATAAAGACATCACGTACATATCGAAGACTTTTTGTTTGAAGATGTGAAGAAATTTTTTTCCACATTTTCCCTGGATAAATTGGCAGGAGGAGACAGAGGACTTCACATTGCAAGGTCAGATAACTGCTTGTAAATTTTCCCATTCCATCTGAAATTGAAGTGGAGACAACACCTAAAAATTTGAGCAGTTTCAGGAGAGAACAGATTGTCATAATTTGACCACTGGAACATTTGTGAAACTATTTGTGCACATCACTGAACAATAGCTGACCCATGCCAGTTTCCCTGCTCCACATGTTTTCTGTTTTTATCCTATTGTAATGGTTCCCACATTTTTCTTTCTTTTTTTTTATTTTTATTTTTTTATTAATGTTATCAGATCGACATAATAGGGGTGACTGAAACAAAAAAGACCAAAACTGGTGAGATCTTTCTGAGCAATAAATACAAAATGTTATATTCAGGCAATGACAATCAAGGAAAAGAAGGAGTAGCCATAGTATTCAACACAAAATACGAGGCTAAACTTCTTGAATGGCAGCCAGTCTCAAGTAGAGTAATGTGGGCAAATATGAGAATAGGGAACTGGACAATGAGACTTATTTGTACCTATGGTCCCACAGAAGGTTCTACTAAGGTAGAAGTGGAGGAATTTTTTGACGCTCTAGAAAAAGCAACTGACACAATGAAAAAGGAAAAGTTGGTCCTTGTTGGGGATCTAAATAGCAGAGTAGGAAATGATTGTGAGACATACAAAAATATTTTGGGAAAATTTGGAGAAAAGAGCAAAGCTAATAATAATGGCAAATATCTGTTGGATTTCTGCTCAGGACATGGACTGGTTATTACTAACAGCATGTTCCAACATAAAAATGTGCACAAATTCACATGGAGAGAAGAGACTAGGAATAAGAAAAGTCTCATTGACTATGTTATTGTTGATAGTGATGTTTTCTCCCTGGTGCAGGACACCAGAGTGTACAGAGGATTTGAAATTGGAAGTGATCACTATTTAGTCTTGAGCAGGATAAAATTGAATTTCATATTGAAAAGAATAACATGTAAGAAAGTTTTAAAGCGAATAAAAGTTGAGCAGCTCTCAGATGTGAACTGTAGACTAAAATACAGAAAGATTATTGAAAAGAAAATGAAAGAGTTTGAGAACAGGAATCAAACCTTGCAGATTCAGTGGCAAACTCTGAAGAAAACATTGATTGATTCTGCCAGAGAGGCATGTGGTGAGGTTGTGTGCTAGGATAAAAAAATCAGAACTCTCTGGTGGACACAGGAAGTTAAAGAGGCAGTGAAGGAAAAGAAGAAAGCATATCAAAAGTTCCTGGCAAATAAGTCAGCTTTTACTCTTACAGAATACAGAGACAAATGTAAGAAAGCTAAACAGTGTGTAAAACTAGCTAAACAAAAGTCATGGGAGGACTTTGGCAAGAATATAGAAAATAAATATCAAGAAGGTGGCAAAATATTCTGGAGGTTGTTGAAGAAACTTAGGAATGGAGGAAAGAGTGCTGTAAAAGGAGTTAGAGATGATAAAGGTGACATGAAAACAGGAGAAAAAGATATCCTTGAAGTATGGAGTAATTACTTTGAAAAACTGCTAAATGAAACAAGCAGTGATTACAGCGCAGTGATAAAAAACACTGACCAGGCATGCAGTCAGGAATACATATCCATACTTGAAGTAGAAAAGCCATCAAAGGCTTGAAATGTGGAAAGGCAGCAGGAGTAGATGATATTCGACCAGAAATGCTAAAGTATGGTGGTATAAGAGTCTTACAGTGGCTGCACTGCATAGTTCAGAAAGCCTGGACAGAGGGACGAATTCCCGATGATTGGAGTAGAGCTCTCATAGTACCCATATATAAAAAGGGAAATAAAACTGAATGTGAGAATTACAGAGGTATTTCCCTACTGAGTGTTCCTGGCAAGATCTATGCAAGTATACTTGAGAAACGGTTGAGAAGAATTGTGGAAGAAAAGCTTGGTGAAGAACAAGTTGGATTCAGGCCAAACAGAGGCTGTCAGGATCAGATCTTCACTTTACGACAAATAGTTGAGAAAGCATGGGAATATAACAAAGATCTGTATTTAAGCTTTGTCGATTTGGAAAAGGCATATGATAAGGTGCCAAGATAGAAGCTATTCAATACGCTGCAGTTATATGGTGTCAATGGGACATTATATCAAGTAATACTTAGTCTTTATTTGAGTTGTAAGTCAGCAGTTAGAATTGAAGGAAGTACAGGAAGATGGTTTAATGTTAAATCTGGTGTGAGACAAGGATGTACATTATCCCCCCCTGTTATTCATTATCTATATGGATCACATTATGAAGGAAAGTGGTATTAAACCTGATATCAAAATTGGAGATGTTAATGTCAGCTCTTTGCTTTATGCGGATGATGTTATTCTTCTAAATAAATCCGCTACAAGTCTGCAAGATTCTCTGACTAAATTGAATAGATGTTGTAATAGATATGGTATGAAGGTCAGCAATAAAAAGACAAAGACAATGAAAATAGGCAGAATCATTGAAAATGTCAACTGTTTTGTGAATGGAGAACCTGTGGAACAAGTAAAACATTTCAGCTACTTATGCACGATTTTTACTGAAGATGGTAAATTAAATATAGAAATAGACAACAGAATCAGCAAAGCTGGTATGGTGGGAAGTCAATTGAATAAATTCATATGGAATAAGAGAGAAATTAGTCGGAACACTAAATTAGCTGTATACAAGACAGTGTTCAAACCAGTTTTATCTTATGGATCTGAGAGCTGGGTCAGAAGTAAAACACTTGACCAAAGACTAGAGACCGCAGATATGAGAGCCCTGAGAAAGATTCAAGGCGTGAAAAGATGGCATCAATGGCAATATCATATTAAAAATGAGGATATTAGGAAAGAACTTGACATTGTCAGCATCCAGACATGCATTAGCAGAGCTAATCTCAGGTGGTATGGTCACTTAAATAGAATGGGAGAGGAAAGATTAGCAAAACAAGTGTTCTCTGCCAAGTATGCAGGAAAACGAACCAGAGGAAGACCAAGATATAGGTGGATTGATACGGTACAAAGTGCCTTAGACGATAGAAATATAAGATCTGATAATGTTGGAGTCTTGACAACTAACAGACTGATTTGGAGGAAAATTGTAGATAGGAAGTTAGTAATGATGTAATTTTTTCATGTAGTACTGTCATATCCTGTACACCCCTTGAGGGTACATGGCAGAAATTTGATGATGATGATGATGGTGATTTATGTTAGTCTTTTATTGTAATTTTTTGTTCATCCTAATCCTAACCCAAAAGAAGCCATAATTATATGTGGTGAAACTAGTCAGTTTCATTTAATTGTATTAATATGGCCAAATAAATCTAATATATTCCTTCTTACAGCTACTTTTATGTATAGCTTAGCTCTTTTACATTTTTTTCTGTATTCTTTTAAAGCATCTGCTGATTTATTTGCCAGGAACTTTAACTTCTTGTGTCCACTATGGGGATCCTATTTTTCTTGCAGACATCTGCAACATTGCTTCCCTAGGTGAATCAGTGAATGTTTCTTCAGAGTTTGCCACTGAGACTCCAAGATTTGGTTCTTGTTTTCAAACAGTTACATTTGTTGTTGAATGATGTTTGTATATTTAAGTTTACAGCTTACCTGTAAAATTACTCAAATGTAATTTTTTCAATACTTTCTTAGATATTGTTCTTTTCAATGTGATATTCGTTTTTATCCTACTAAAGTGATGATCCTACTTCCAGTTTCAAATCAGTAAGAGAAGTGATTATCCTACAATGTGATGATCATTTCATGTTTCAAAATCCTGAACTAACATAAAGATATCACTATTATCTATAACAGTCAATGAGGCATTTTTTATTTCTTGTGTTTTTTTCGTCCATGTGACTTGTGCACATTGTTAGGTTGGAATGTTATCTTAGTAATGACTAATCATTTAAGCAGAAATCCAGTAGATATTTTTCATTATTAATAGCCTTGCCCTTCTCTCCAAATTCTCCCAAGACTTTTCTGTATGCCTGATGGTATATTCATTTCTTACTCTGCTGTTTAGATCTCCAACTGGGACCACTTTTCCTATTTTCTTTATGTCAGCTGCCTTCTCTAATGACTCAAAAAAAAAATTCCTTAACTTCTTCCTTAGGTGAACCTTCTGTGTGACCACAGGCACAAATAAGTTTCATAGTCCATTTCCCCATTTTGAAATTTGCCCCCTGTACTTGAAACTGTCTTCATTCAAGAATTTATCTTCATGTTTGGTGTAGAATACTATCTCTATTCCTTTCTTTCTTTGATCATTATTGCCCAAATATAATATCATATATTTATTTTGTACATCTCACCTGTTTTAGTCTTGTTTATCTGGATGTTGCTAGGGTTAAAGCCAGATAACTGCAAGGAGACCTCTACATAGCCTTTTAAGGAATGCAGAGAACTGACCTAATGTTCAATCCTTACCTACATGTGGTGCACCCACTTAGTTGGAATCCAGTGAATACTGAAGGAAAGAGGATGGGCTGGCAATTTGGGACATAGTTAACCAAAGTGTACTCTCTCTATTGCCTTAAACTAGAAATGAACATGATTATAGAACATGATGAGGTTTTTACATTTATTTTTAATGGAAATCTCCCACACAAGAAGTTGTAACCTATGAGTTAAACAAGGAGTCCTGGAAAAGAAGAAAGCATAATGAAAATTCCTAACAATAAGCAGCAGATGTCCTAAAATAATACAGGGGGAAAAAATGTAAGAGAGCTAAGCTGTATTTAAAAGTAGCTGAACAAAACACACAAGAAGTTGTGAGACTTATGGTATCTAGAACAAGTAAGACACCTGTGCCTTTAAATTTCATATGCAGAAAGTTTGAGGAGAAAGTATAAACTCATCATTATTGAATTTGAATATCCCCAAGTTAGGGAATGCATAAGAAGAGAGGTTGTTTCCAAGGACAGCAATAGATGAATGAAGAGAAAGGAAAATTTGTTCTGTGATCTTGAATTTGAAATGCTTGCATTTTAACATTAAGGGAAGTGACCAGTCATCTTGTATCTAAAGAGATAGATGAATATATGAGGAGGTTTATATGCAGTGCCAATTCCAAAGAACAAAGGACCGTGGAAATATCTGTAAATATATATATATATATATATATATATATTGTAGAAATGGAATGTTATGTGAAAGAGAACAGTGAATTGGTGCAAGTCAAGTCATTAATCAGCCTAAATGCTCCTTTTTTTTTAATGAGTCAAGGATTTTTTAGTGAGCTGTTAGAAGCACTAAATCAAATATAAGACAGTATTTAAGTGAAAGAAATTGCTTGATCAAAGCCCTGCCAAATTCATGAGTAAATTGTGATAAAGAGTAATTACTTAGTAACTGTAGTTTGGCTGTGAACTTGAAGGTATCCCATAATGAATTATAAAATGCAGGCTTAGTTTCACAGGTTTGTAACATTTCATGGGGTGGGATTCACATATTAAAAAAGATCCTCACGTTAGAAGTTTAATGGAGTGAAACAACACTGAGAAAGGTCCTTTCCCCCAATCCTCAACCTTCTCTTCAGAAAGATTTTTAGTAATGCTATTGTCATACCCTATGTTTGAGGCACTTCAGAAAAAATAGCCAAAGTCTTAAAGAAATTCCATCTCTGCATGCTTTTCAAGCACTGCCAAAAGCTTGCTAATCTTATATGTTCCACCAAAATTCAGCTCCCTTCTCTCTCTCTATGCCTGGAGTATACAAAGTGCCCTGTTCCTGCACGTTGGCCTACCATAGACAAACAGGAAGATCACTCAACATCCATATGGAAGAACATAAAAATTACATCTGCAATATGACTATGGTTAATCAGGCCTTGCGGACCATGATTTAGATACAGCTTGTAGAATCAGTTGGAAAAAGACCACCACCATGCTCCATCATAGTAAATTTAGAAGAAAAAGACTAGTTTTGGAATCTGCTAAGGCTCTCAGAAATCAGCCTAATTTAAATAAATATGGTTACATAAAACTTCCTAAAATATGGGGAACACTAGTACTTTGAGATCCCAGTTTACATCCTTGGTCGACAACAGGTGCCCACAGGGGGCACTCCACCTAGTTAAGACTTGAGTCTTTCATTCACATTTTTCACTTAGTTCTGTGTTTCCTTTGTTGTGTGTGTGTGTGTGTGTGTGTGTGTGTGTGTGTGTGTGTGTGTGTGTGTGTGTGTGTTACAAATCTCATTATACTCACTTGACAATGTCTCAGTAACTGAGACAAAATATTGGAAGAAATAAATAATATTTTAATCCTTGCTCAGTGCTGATTTACTCTATTAAGCTTATAACATGAGTTTCTTCCAGCATTTAAACTTTAACACACAGATTTAAAAAAAATGGCATTTAAGTTGTCAAGAAATCTGATTGAACAAAAGGAGTTAAATCACCTTAGTGATTTGAATTTATCTGAACTGCATGGATCTTGTCCTTATTAGGAATTTTACTATGACAATGGATTAAAAAGCATTGGACAAAAATATAAAATAAAAAAAATAAATAACAAAATAAATGACACAAGATTCTTAAAAGTTTCAGAAACTTAATGTAAGGAATGTATATTTGTTGATTTGCAAATCAAGAAAGTATGTAAAGATAAAAAATTTGAAAGAATGTCAAATAGAAGTAGGTTAGAAATTGCAGATATTGTTATTATTACACCCTTCATGGAGTCAGCAGACTCATTGTGGGCGATTCATTCAACTGACAACATATTTATCATATAGAATTTTAAAATCCTTAACACTCCCTGCATTAACAATACATTCCGTTCCATTCACTGACAATTCTCCATGTAAAAAATCTAATCCTCACACACACACACACACACACACACTCTTTGTGTGAGGATTTGACTTTTACATAACTTCCAGGGGGATGACCTCAGGTTCTTCCCCTCTCACCTTCTATTCTTTTTGTAATCCCCTCTGGATTAATCTGATGAAATCCTCTTACTAACTTAAATGTCTCTATCATATCACCTCTTTTCCTTCTATTCACTAAACTCTGTAATTCACATTTCTTCAACTTCTCTCCATAGTCAGCATTCCAGAGTTCTGACATTGCCTTAGTCACGTGCCTCTGGAATCCTCTCCAATGTCTCCACATTACAATAAAAACCACGTGACCAGATTTGAGCATAATAGTCCAAGTGTGGTCTGACCAGTGCTTTATACAGTGGCACAATCACTTCCTTATCCCTACATGTTAGAGTACTTCTTACCATAGCTGCACTATAATGTGCAGCCTTTGCAACACAAGCTATATGCCCTCTAAACTTCAGTCTACTGTCATCCATCACTCCCAAATCTCTAATCTCATCCACTTCCTGCAGTATGGCACCCTCAATATAGTACAGAGCCTTATATTTCTGCACTCCAAAATTCAACACCTTACACTTATTGATATTAAAACTACAACCCCAAATGATTTGAAAGGTGAGAAATATGCAATAAGAGAGGATGTGAAATTGAAAGAAGTGAAAAAGTAAAGATTCTGGGCCTGTTGCCTCAGTATGATAGGGCAGAATTGAGAAGGTCCATGATTACTTATGAGTCAATGAGAGGGTTCAAATCTTCCTGAAGGGAATTAACATCAACAGTGCCACTTATAATTCTTCCCAACTTTGCATCATCAGCAAACAACCGAAAATTCATCCTCTGCAGCTTGTACATCAACTTATCATGTGGTAATCTGTCAAATGCTTTTGCAGAGTCCAAGAATATCACTGTTTATGATTCTCCTTTATCTAACACACTTGTTACCTTATCATAAAAAGCAAGTAAATTGCTAAGACAGGACTTATCCTTGCTGACCATCAACCCAATCCTGTATTCTATTCCTTACCAATCTCTCCACCACCTTGACCACTACTGCAGTTATACAGATTGGTCTATAGTTGGAGACTTCTGCCCTAGAACCATGCTTGTAGAGTGGTGCTATTTTGCCTTCTTTTTCACTCCTTTGGAACCCTACCCACTGCAAGACTTTCATTAAATAAGCAGGTCAAGGGCATAGCCAGTTGTGGTGCATATTCCTTAAGAATACATGGTGATATGTGATCCATTCCCATAGCCTTATTAACATCTAACCAACCAACATCTGATATTATGCCTCTGATTCTTTTACTTCCAATTCTCCTAATACTTGCCTCTCTTCTATATATTGCATGCCATCATTTACACCATGATATACACTGATAAAGTGCCTTTTCATTAATTCTATATCCTTTGCAGCTGTTTTTCTGCTGCCATGACTATCCACTAGTGTTAATCTGCCATAATTATTCTTTCTCTTGCTTGTGGAAAAATTCCCTTAGGTTAAGCTTGACCTGACCAGCCAGTCTGCTCTCATACTGAACCTTTTCTTTCTTTACCGTGCTCATCACCTTTCTAGCCTGCACTTTATACTCTTCATGGATCTGATCACCACCAACTGTCTTGTACCTCCTCTATAAAAGTTTCTTTTCCAGCACAGCTTGCTTGATTTCACTGTTCATTCATTTCACTCCTACTTCATTTACCTTCTTAACCCTTGGTATCACATATCACCACGTTATACATTGCTTTTGTCAGATACTGCCTTGTGAGTTTCCATGTATTGTCAACATCTTTTCATTCTGCTCAGCTCTCTACCCAACATACTGATGCTAACTGACTACAGTCAGCATCAGAACATTGTGAGTATATTGTAAAAAGTGTGTCAGTATGTTGTGAAAAGGTTTGGAATAACAATAAAACTGGAAATTATAAAGGACTGATTAATCAGTTTTTAAGAGAATATTGCATGATTAGGTCAAGAATATCAAAGAAGAAAATTCACTTCATTCATTCTCTCCTGGACCTCTTGTTAAAATGAGGGTGAACAATTTTAATAGGATATCATTGACATCATAGTAATGGTACAGCAATGCCAGGTAACGTGAAATGTTAGTGAAAGACAGCTATTGATTTTTATTTTTCCCCAAAGAGATGAATGCACATGCACACAAGAATGTATACAAGAAGAAACAAAAGTACTTATAAACATTTCTAAATTTGCATTTTTATCATTTTAAAATTTCTTACTTATTGTCAAATGTAGTAAAATAAAGCAAGCACCTGAATTTTGGTTATATAATACATTCCTGGTATAAAATACAATTTTTTTTCCTAATTGACATTTTATTTTAATTGAACAATACTTAGTTAAGTTTATATTGTGATATACTTATAACAAAGAATCTAGACATGTTAGAAAAGACAAGTAGACAGTATGATTTTAAATTCTCAATTTTAAAATTCTTAGACTCCATATTCATCCTAATTACAAAATCCATGTTGATCATTCTTATATAGAAATATCTTCTGTGAATGTTTCTGGTAAGATATATACATTTTTACTAAGAAATGACTAAGAAATTTTGAATGATGACCAGTATAAATGAAAAACAGCAAGCTCACTTTAGACTATATAAAGATTATTGTGATTAGATTTTTATGTTAAGATGTACAGGTAGATAATTACAGAAACATAGCAGAGATCTCTATTTAAATTTTTAAGCTCTTGAAAAGATAGATACTAGTATAGAAACCATTTGAAACAGAAAAACTGTATGGGGTATTTAAATATAACCTTCTACAGAGCAGTAAATATCAATACTGAAAATAAGCTATTTTCATTGCTGAGAGTCAGTGGCTTGTGGTATGAGAGTGAGAGTGGAGAGTGTGTCAGAAATGTTTCGTGATTGAGTTCAAAAAATGTAAGTGTTGTAGAGAATGTAGTGAATGATAGTGTATGAAATAACAATGAGAGTGTGAAGGAAGTGGATGAAAGTAATAATGTGGATGATGAAGTCACAGTGGAGTGAAAAATAGCCAACTTATATGGACTCCTTCAAGACAAAACGTGAGCTCATGCGAATGGAAGAACAACTGGAGTGTAGTACAGCAGAAGGGAGAATGAAAGAAAAGGTGAATGGGAAAAGTAGAAAAGTGCAACAAACTGGGAGTAAAGAGAAAGTGTTGTGTGGGGATTTAATGATAATAGGTGTATTTCATGAGAAAGTGATGAAAGCATGTTTTCCCAGGTGCAGCAATCAAAGATGTTAGTGAAGCAGTTAGTTTGAAGAAAAGAGAAATGAAAGAGTTCATCGTTTTAGCAGGCACAAATGATTTGAAAGGTGAAAAATATGCAGTGAGAGAGGATGTGAAGTTGAAAGAAGTGAAAATAAGAATAAAGTAAAGATTGTGGACCTGCTGCCTCAGTATGAGAGGACAGAATTGAGAAGGTCCATGATTGTTTATGAGTTGAGGAGAGGATTATGCAGGAGAATGATGTGCAGTTTATAGATGTGTGGAGTGAATTTGTGGATGAAAGGACTTGTATATGCCTGATGGACTGCATTTGAATGGTTTTGGAGTTGGATGTTTAGTGAAAGTGTTGTTCAGTGAGAGTTTGAAAATGCAAATCCAGGAAAACTAGAGATATTGGAGAGGGGTGGGGGGATGCAATCAAACATGTGACTGACTACCTCTGGAACAAATGACTGTGAGTGCAGGAATGACCATGCTGAATAGCCATTCTCCCATCCCTAGAATAAGTGAATGTGAGCACAGAAATGACTGTGGACAGCTAAGTGTAGTTTCCCAGCTTTCGAAACTGAATGGGCAGGTAATGACATTATGGTAATTTCGAGCCCAAGAGGATGTTGAAGTGCAGGTACACGAATTCCAGAAGTATCAGAAATAAAGGAGAGGAGTTTTTGACATTGGTCAGCTCGACTTGACCAAAAATTATTGGCATCAATGAAATCTGGTTGACAGATCTCACTTTTCTGAGAAGAAAGAGGGATTAGTGTAGGAGGAATTATTATTAATGATAGCTGAAAAACATCAACCTGTAAAAATTGGGGCTAATTCTTGTTAGTTACTTCATTGTTTCTTGTCTTCTATTATTATCCTGGGATGCTTTACTTATATATATATATATATATCCAGGTGATGCTGCGACAGTGTAATATATCGTCACTTAATTTTATACTGTATTCTATACTCCTACCCGAGAGTAATGGAAATATTTATTTAGATTTATAGATTTATGACTGCGCCATCCATTCGAGTCTTCAAAATTTGAGTCATCAGAATTCAAGGAGAACCGGCCTACCAGTCTGGAACATGGGGGGGGGGGGGGGCACCGTAGGTGCCAGGGAGCATAGCCTCCCTAGTGGGATTATAAAAACCATATATAACAGGACAAAATGAATCAGTTCAGATAACAATGCCTAACTTAACCATATTCTGAACACCTTCTTAGCCAATGGCTACAATCCCCAAAAAATATTTAAACCAATTAACCATGACCCTCCCCCTTCATAACAGAGATTACTCTAAATCTATCATCATTCCTTATATCTGGGGTACGTCTGAAAAACTAATAAAAATCCTAAGAAAATATGACCTTACAATTTGTTACAAACCACATAAGAAATTGGCATCTCTTATCTGCTCCACCAAAGACTTGCCTGGAGTATACCAGGTCCCTTGCAGTTGCAAACTCCTACTATGCCTAAACAGACAGGACAGCCAATATCAGGATATCCGAACACAAGGACTGCATCCAGTTTCACCAATACAGCCACTCACGACTTGCTGACCATGCATTGGACACCCACTACAAAATACTGAAAGAAGGCCATTTTATTACACTGCAGCAAATACTAGTATGAAAGATTATTCTGGGAATCAGCCTCAGCTCTGAAAAACTGCCCAAACCTCAACAAATTCGGGTTCATGAGACTGCTCCAAATTTGGGAAGCTTGCATTCTACGAACATCAGCCCAACAGCCAAGACATCCCAATTTAGCCCACTAGGGGGCATCTTTAGGACTTTAGGACTGACTTCAGTTGCCTTTCTTCAGCCTCATTTGCTTAGTGTTAGTGCCTGCGTGCACATATCATTGTTTTGTGATCCTTGAAGATGGCAGTGTAACATTGCAGAAATATAGGAAGGTATTGATAGTTTTTAATTAATATTCTAGTATATATTGTCATTTCTTGAAAAATTAAAAGCTATGTATAACCAACGTATAAGTTTATCTACAAGAATAATGTAATAGAAGTGCCTTAGAAGACCAAAATATAAAGATCCAACAGTACTGAGGTCCTTGTGAATAATAGACTAATTGAGATGAAAATTGTTGATAGGAAGTTGATAATCTTAACTTAATGATATAGTATTATCCTGTACCTTCCTTGAGGATATATTAAGAATTTGATGATGATGATGATATACATCATCATTAAACAGTAAGTTGGAGGAAATGGGAATGTAGATATTAGTATTACTTCTAAGCCTCCATGGAGTTTCACAACTCATTGCTGGAGGCAGAACATGTGTCCAAGGCATAGCTTGCCTTGGACACTTGTCATGTTGGAGCGCTCACCATCCACTCTGGAAATGCATTCCACTTGTTCACCACTCATCAAGCAAAAAACCTCCTTTTCACTTCTTTTCTCATATGACCATTATGCAGTTTCCAGGGATACTACTCCTTCTCACATCACCCATTATCTTATGCAGTAATTCTCCTGTATCTCTTTGGTAGGATTCCCCTCACTAACATACATCTCATTTACACACTCTCCTCCTATCCACCAAACTCTGACGACCACACTCCCTCACTCAGTTCTCGTGTGTGTGTGTGCACGCCAATCGAAAGGGAGCACACATGCCTAGTGACTGCATGCACAAAAGGTTTTCTTTCAGAATTTATGATTTACAGTCAGTAATTTTTGAATGTACTATAAAAGCCAGTTATATGATAAATCATACTCATCACCTCTTTTATTTAGTAATTTCTCCAGTGCAACATTATCCTAACCCATTCTCATTTAATAAACTCTAATTAGTTACTTTTAGCCTGCACTGCGTGGGTGAATTAATGATGTCTGCAAGTTGAAGAGGCATAGTTGTTTAGAGTGTCTGCTGTCTAGACAGAACAGTCACTTAACAAGAGGGGCACAATGATAGGTATAGAAGCAGTGACATTTTTATGCTCTATACTAATGCCAGGAGTATCCGAAATAAAGGAAATGAATTGGTGGTGCTGATATCATCAACCTGGTCAAAGATTATTGGGATCTCTGAGACGTGGTTGACGGAGGATGATATAATAACCGAATTGAAGTGGCAGGGTACAGCGTTTTTCGGCAGGATAGGAAAGGAAAACATGGTGGTGAAGTACTGCTTATGATAAGTGATGACTTATGTCCTCTTAGAGTAAAGGCTTTGGAAGTCAGTGACACAAATGGTTTTTAGCAACACCTCCCTGGTTTATAGCAATACTCCCAATAAATATCCTGTCCGAGACAGGATATTTATTGGGGTGTTGCTATAAACCAGGGAGCACAGAGAGTGGGAACCAGGAGATGTTTAGGCAGTTGATAATAAGTGAGATGACATCTCTCCCACCAGTTGGAGAGAGTGACCATGTGGTTTTAACTTGGAAGATGAATAGACATGCAGGTGTATCAAAGAAAAGGGAATGTATGTGGAATTATAAGGCAGGTGATTATATTAGTCTTAGGTATCAACTAGGGGCAGTTCCATGGAGGGCAGAATTGGAAGGCAAGGATACTATTAGTGCTTAGGAAATTGTGAAAGAATATTTGTTAGCAGCAATATAGTTTGCCCACTGTTTGTAGATCTCTACTTGGCATTTTGCCAAGAATACTTGATTCATGCTGAAGAGGAGAAAGAAATGAAGGATGTACGAATTGGTCGCCAACATATGAAATCACGTGCTTTCTTGTCTGTCACTGTACTAGTACTAGCTTGATTTTTGTTGTTGCTTTTTTGCATTATTTTTTATTATTAATTTGTATGATGGATCCAGTACAGTCAACAAGTTCTGTTATTAAACGTTTCAGTAGCTCTCGCAAAAGAATATTGAATAATGTGCTGACATTCTGCGATTCTTTTTCGCAGAATGTCAACACATAAAACGTGCAAGTGCAATTGCAGGCGTATCAGGGTCAACTGTTAAAAGAATTTATAGGGAATCAAAAGGTGAAGGTAAGTCAAAATTTAAATCTCCTAAAAAAAAGCGCCAGAGTAAAGAAAACCGTAGCTTTCAATGATTTTGATGTAGACATTATAAGAAGAACTATTCACGAATTTTACGTGGTCAAGAAAAGAGTGCCAACTGTTCCGAAATTGATTCCTGTGCTTAAAGAAAAAATTAATTTTCCTTGGAAAAGAGAAACTTTAAGGAAAATACTTCATGAAATTGGATTTTGTTTTGAAAAGTCCCAGAATAAAAGGAAACTTATCATGGAGCGAAGTGACATTGTTTTATCTAGAACGCAGTATTTGAGAGCAAGGTCCATGCGGTTAGCCTAGTGGCTTTACGCTTCGCAACCATATGCCTGGGGAAGGAGTGTCCCAGGTTCGATTCCCGTCGTAGACATGAGGAATTTGAGGATTATCCTCAGGCATAGCCAAGTTAGCCGGTCTTGGGCATGGGCATTTTTTTCCGCCAGTTTATCTGGCGTTTTTCATCCCGCAAGCAGGCAAAAGCGGCCCCATGAACATACGCCTCTACAGTCAAAAATATATCCCCCTCCCCCCAGCGGCAGACCAGGCGACAGGTTGGTTGGGAGTAGTACTAACAAGAAGCCGCATCTAAGTAACATGCAGACCCTGCCTTGGAAGCGGGAATAACGCATAGTGGAAGAAGAAGAAGAAGTATTTGAGAGCAATAAGATGTTTCAGGGAGGAAAAAAAACCGATTATCTAGATGAAACTTGGATTGATAGTAATTTAAATTATGGAAAATGTTGGCAGTCAAGAAGAATGTGCAGTGCTACAAACCGGAAATGCCTTGCGGCGCATAATAATTTTGTGTGCGGGTGGAGAAATGGGTTTTTTACCGAATTCAAACTTACTATACAAAGCCAATTACTGTAAGCAAATGAATTCTATGACCTTCGAAAAGTGGGCAGAAGAAAAACTGATTCCAAACCTTCCTAAAAATGCTGTTGTTATAATTGATAACGCTTCATATCTTTCTATTCGATCAAACAAAGTTCCAAATTGGTCTAATAAGAAGCGAGTTCTTATGGATTGGCTCTCTGCAAATAACATTTCTCATACCCCAGATATGCGAAAAATTGAATTGCTTAATTTGGTCAAAAGAAACTCTCCCACAACTAAACTATTTAAATTTGACACGATGCTCAAAGAGCATGGATTTCTAGCTTTGAGGCTACCACCATATTATTATTATTATTATTATTATTGTTCCGGGAAACTCCAAGGAGTCGACAGACTCATCGAGGGAGGCCCTAACATCATGTCAAGAACAACTATTGAACATTCACACAGTATCTATCATACCTTGCCTTGAACTCATTCACGGTCGTAGCACCCACAACAGACTCTGGAAGCTTATTCCACTCATTTACCACTCTCCAAGTAAAGAACCTAGCTCTAACACCCTTGTCAACCACGCTCTTGCCCAGCTTCCATGCATGGCCCCTAGTCCTCCCACCACCAGTCATATTTTCAAAAATAACTTCTGGATCAATCTTATAAAAACCCTTCAGTAATTTGAATGTCTCAATCATATCACCCCTCCTTTGCCTATCGTCCAATTTCTGCAACCCACAAATCTTCAACCTATTCTCATAAGGTTCATTCCACAGACCTGCTATCATCTTGGTCACTCGTCTCTGGACCCTCTCCACTTCCTCCCCATCACAAAGAAACCCTGGTGCCCATAACTGGGCACAGAAGTCCAGATGGGGTCTTATCAAGGCTCGATACAGAGGAACAACAACTTGTTCGTCTCTGCATGTTAAAGTATTTTTCAGAAGCTAAGTGATTTTGTGAGCTGTTTTAGTTACTTTTGCAATGTGCCCCCTAAACTTCAACTCCCTATCCACCAACACTCCCAAATCCCTGGCCTCATCAATCTCCTGGAGTATGGTTCCACCAAAGCGATATACTGCTGCTATTCTTTTCACCCCAAAGTGCATAACCTTACACTTTGCCACATTAAATTGACATCCATTTTTCCTAGCCCAGTCCTCCAAACTATCCAAATCATCCTGTAAAATTTTGACATCCTGTGCACTCACAATTGCTCTGCCCAACTTTGCATCATCAGCAAACGAGTGAACACTTCCTCTCAGATCCTTTCCAATATCATTGATGAACAAATTGAAAAGCAGTGGTCCAAGAACAGAGCCCTGTGGCACTCCACTAGTCACAAGCCGTCTTTTAGACTCCACTCCTGAATAAACCACTCTTTGATATCTCTCCTTCAACCACCCTCCTATCCATCTCACCAACCCTATATCTATACCCATCTGCTCCAGTTTACTGATTAGGGTTCCATGTGGTATCCTATCAAAGGCCTTGGCAAGGTCCAATAGTATCACTGTAAACCCATTACCCCTATCCAGTTCAGCCGTCACTGTGTTATAAAACGTGAGCAAGTTACTGAGGCATGATCTACCCTTCACAAAACCATGTTGTCCCCCATACAATATCCCATTTTCATCTATCCAATCCTGTATTCTTTTCTTGACTAATTTCTCTAAGACCTTGACAATGATTCCTGATATGCTAATCGGTCGGTAATTTACAACAGCAGTCTTGGATCCACCTTTATGCAGTGGAACTATTTTCCCCTCTTTCCACCCGCTCGGGACTAACCCAGACCCGAGACATTACGAATTCATCTAGCGGCGACTTCCCGACATAGATTATGTTATAAAACACTTTAGTACACTAACCACGCTAATAAAGCTCCAATAATATACCAAAATTACACACTTAAGTCCATTACATTGAATCCAAAACATTAATACATCAACAAAAATCACAAATCTCTCAGGAGCTCTCCAATAGCACGTCTGTTCACCAGCTAGCCTCGACACCAATATCATTGTGATATTAATACTATTGAGTATGTTTGGGCAGAAGTGAAAAGTTTCATTCGCCATCGCAACGTAACTGGAGATATTGACATGTCGAAACTTTTTGAGCTTTCAGAACAGGCGATTGAAAGTATTACAGTTCAAAACTGGGGAAAATATTGCTTTCATGTCACCTCATTGGAAAATATGTATTGGGACAGAGACGGAATTATCGAAGAATTATGCAAACCTTTGGTGATTAGTTTAAGTGAAAGTGATGGTGATTCGGACACCGATTCAGATGACTATGAAGATTAAAAGGATTTCATAATGGTATTTTTTTCCAACCTTTTTTTGCATGGGTTTGTTAAAAGAGTCGCAACAAGTCATAAATAATTAATCGGGTTAGGACATTAAAGTGTCTCAGTTCTCTCAATAAGTTTAGAATATCTAAGTTCATTTGAAAAAATTTTTGCTTTTCTGTATAATTATTTTTATTTTATAGAAAACTTTCTTAAAAATAAACTTAGTTAATTTTTGTTTTATGCTATACCTTTTTTAATTTTGTTAATACTTTACGTACATTTTTCCAACTGTTATACAAGCAAAATAGTTACACTTTAAAAACTACAATGTTCGTAAAAGAAAAGCTAAATTTTCTGACCTGTAATAATAAACAAACAAACACATCCCAGAAGACAGATTGATTACCCTATTATCGGAATGGATTCTCCTTTTTCTGACATGCGCAGAAGTGTCAAGGGACCTCTAATCGGTGGGCGAACTATAGTAAGCTGTATTCCACAGGTGAAGAAGCGGACACAATTTGGTGTAAAGTGGATGACAAACAATATCAAACAGGAACTGCAGTTGAAAAAGAGATTATGAAGATATACAAGGAGAGGGGTGGAGGATAGATAAATGAAAAATATAAGATGCAAGCTAGGAGAGTGACCAGACTGGTGAGGAAGACAAAACTGAAATATGAGAAGTGATTGGCACTAAGATCCAAAGAAAATCCTAGGGAATTTTTTAGCTATGTGGCCAGTAGGCAAAGAAACGATTGTGGAAGAATGACATTGTGGGATAAAAATGGGAATAGAGCGACTGATGCAGAGGACATAGTGCAGTTCAATGAGCACTTTATTGGAGTATTTCATCCTGAAGGAGGTTTTAATACTAGAGGGATAGGGCAAGATCAGGGTTTAGAGGTGCAAGAGGAGAGTGTGTTCCAAATACTGAGTACTCTTCTGGATACCAATAAAGCTGTTGGACTGGATGGTATTTCACCACCGGTTTCGAGAGAATGTGCTAAAGAACTGACAGCTCTGTTGACCTGGCTTTTCAATAAAAGTCTGGCTGAAGGAAAGGTACCCAGGGAATGGATGGAAGGTAAGATAGTGCCGATGCATAAGGGCAGTAGCAGACTGGAAGTGTCTAATTATAGGCCTGTTTGTGTGTCATCAGTTGTAGTCAAGGTCTTGGAGAAATTAGTGAGGGACCATATACAGCATTGGGCAGATGAGGGTAATGTTATTGTGAGAGTCAACATGGATTTGTTAAGAGGGCACTCTTCTTTTAGTAATATGATTGTCTTTTATAATAAAGTGACAAGAGCAGTTGATGAGGGAAAGGCATATACTGCCATTTTTTTGGATTTTGTAAAGGTGTTTGACAAGGTGCCACATGATAAGCTGGTTATTTAAGTTGCAGCACATCTGTTTAAATGTCGAGTTAGTCAAATGGATTCAGGATTGGCTGACTGATAGGTATCAGATGTGGCAATATCAAGGAATCAGAAGGTAACGAGTGGGGTTCCACAGGGCTCAGTACTGGGACCTGTATTGTTCAATCTTTATATCAATGATATTGTCAATGGATTGCAAGGAGACATTCAGTTGTTTGCAGATGATGTGAAGTTGGAAAGGGTTATCAGTAATAGTGCAGATGTGGCAGCCCTGCAAGACGATTTGAATAAACTACACAGATGGACAAATAAATGTTAGTGTCGGTTCAATGCAGCAAAATGTAAAGTCTTGAAGTTTGGGATCCATCGATGGGAGGAGCTAGCTGTACTGGAGGTGGTAGGGGAGAGAAGAGATCTGGGGGTGATGATTGATAGAAAACTGAAATTCAAGAGCATATTGCAAAGGTGGTGAGGGTAACTCAGAGGATTGCTGCAATACTGAGAAGGACACTGACCTGCAGAGATAAAAGAGCTATCATTCCGTTGTATAATGCCCTGATCAGACCACACTTAGACTATTGTTCTCAGATTTGGTCCCCAGGATTTGAAAGGGATAAATTGACTGTGGAAAAGAGTACAGAGGCGGATAACAAAGATGGTTTCAGGACTGTACAATATGAGTTATGAGGATCGACTGAAGGAATGTGGACTGCAGAGTTTGGTGGATAGAAGAAGGAGAGGTGATATGATTGAGACTTTTAAACTGTTGAGAGGCAGTTACAGAGTAGACATTGGAGAATTCCTGCACTTGGTGGAACGACAGGAAGGAGCGATGACAAGGGGGCCATCCCTTCAAGTTACGAAAGGAGGCTGTGTGCAAGAGGGGGTGAGGAGTGGTTTCTTTGTGTGGAGGGTGGTTGAACCTTGGAATGCATTGCCTGAGAGAATGGTTGGAGTGGCAACAGTCAATGGGTTCAAGGAGTGGTATGATAAACTTTGTATTTCCTAAAAACGACCTCCCATGATCAGTCTTTTGACTCCATGGAGGTGTAAAATTTCGATGTTACCAAAAAAAATAAATGATCTAAAACATCGACCTTTTACAGTGGAAATATACCCAAATTTCTTTGTACAAATGTATCTATTTTTCTATGTAAAGTTATCTGTGTAAAGAACAGAATAAGCCCAAAGGGAATTAACTCACTCACTGTTTAAGAAGAGATGTG
Source organism: Typopeltis vanoorti (assembly GCF_054136105.1). NCBI lineage: Eukaryota > Metazoa > Arthropoda > Arachnida > Uropygi > Thelyphonidae > Typopeltis > Typopeltis vanoorti. The sequence continues at coordinate 78,215,622 of NC_143561.1, forward strand.
GAGATAATGAAACCAAGAGAAAAAGCCAAAGTTACGGCATGCCTTTTGAAAATTGTTTACAAGTCCCGTTGCAGGTGACCTTCAAGGTCAATATTGAAAGCACGCGGCGGGAATCAAAAGGAAAGCTCCGTAGGCAAGATTATGGAAGTAAAGAGGGAAGGTAAGATTTTGTCAGCAAAAATTCGAGAACCATTAATTCACGTGTTATTATCCAGGGTTCTCATAACTACGTGCAAGACTTGCACGGGGACATTAGGGGTCCCAAAAACTTAATCCAAAATGCAGGGACACTGGTTATTAAAAGGTTAGGATCTGAGATGAAAAGGGGCTTCTTTTTTTTTTATTTGGAGTGATCCATCTACGAGAGATCGAATTCGAGAGGTGCTGTTAGTTCCAGAGGGGAAGACGGAGATCCATCCACCGAGAGCCACTCAAGTTGCAGTCGTAGATATCCAGAGGTGATAAGTCAAGGAAAAATCTTGTTGTATTGGTCCTGAAACTCTGCCGCTCTGTTGAGTAAGTGCATGCCCTGACCTCCGCATTTCTTTGCCGAGCAGTTCAAGACGCTGGAAAGCCTACCCTATATCCCGCTAGCTGTCGAGACTACTCATCGGTGCCCTGTGACTCCAAGAGAAAGATTAAAAAAAAAAACGGAACGGAGAAGAGACCCCCCCCCCCCCCTCAAGCACTGGAAAAGGAATAAGGAAAGGAAGATACATGCAAGATAGGAGGAGACCCATGTGAGTCCATCTTTTCATTAAGTGTCTGTGAATTAAGTGAAAATTCCCTATCGAATTGTTAAGTTATCTAACTTAAGGAGGTAGTTTTAATGTGTGAGCATTACTTGTAAATGCGTGTAATTACTGACGAATGAAACGTGAGCACAGTTAACTTCCCACGGAAGAAGTTGGGCTATTGAATAAGTGTTCAAGAAAAACTAAGATTCTGAGATATATATATGCGCACCTAGGAAATCTATGATATGTGTGAAATTTCCTGATAGTTGTGATATAAAGTAGGCTTATTGAAGATTTAATTAGTGAGTGCAAGAGAATATACTAGGAATCAAATTTAAGTGATCTTTCAAGGCTAAGAAATAGTCTTTTGTGAACCAAACTTGTATTTTCATGTAATGTGTATAAATATTAGACCAGTAATTAAACTTGTTTGTTACTATTATTTAAAGTGTTGTCAGATGTAATCTTTTGCAATGCACTGATCCCAAAAAACACAATTTGGACTTGCAAACGGGAACCCGAAGGCTAGAAGTGATTTAAGATAGGTAGCGAATATATTTGCCATGACTGCAAAAAACCTTGGCGAGGATAAGATATAGATAATTCTTGATCTACTAGGGTATAAAAGCATTCTTTTGCCTATAGGGGAACTTTGGGGGCACAGTCATTAAACAAATAAATATCTGGAGATCTTAGGCACGAGAAGGAATACTTAAGGTAGCTCAATAAAGATAAACAATAAAGAGATATTAACAATATATGTACAAATTAGAAGTAGCAAGTAACCAGCTATATATATACATTATACAATGGCACAGCCCTACATTACAGAGGCCTGGATAATAATAATAATCTTGTGCAAACTTTGATTGATTTTTGTGGCTAAGTGGATTAAGTGAATTAATTTAATACTTGCAGTTTTACTGGCTATAGCTAGATGAAAAAGGGCAACATTAATACGAGCAATAGTACATTAGCACACATTGAGTCTGAGAGATTGGAAACTTGTGCACACAGAATGTTTTTTTGGTGTTCACATGGGCCGGCAAAAATTAGAGAGAGAATTGCTGGTGAGGTTGAATCAAAGTAAGAGAGGTGATGGGTGGTGTGCCACTGGACTTTACTTAGGCTATTGATCATTTGTAACTAAATAAATAATCAAATTCATAATGATAAAACAAAGACCATCCGCCAATTCTTAAGCTCTTCAAAAGACAGTCTTCTTTTTTCAAATATGCTGGAGTCTACAATATCCCCTGTTCGTGCGTCTTAAACTATATTGGTCAGACCTCTAGAAGTTTTGAAATCAGAAAAAAGGAACACGTAGGAGATGTAAACAATAATAGAGAAGACAAATCGGGGTTAGCATTTCATTTCTCCAGGACAAACCATACCATAGAATGGGACAAAAGCTCCATGCCCTACTTAGAGGAGTTTCTGCTCCCGAATCATAAAAGAAGCCATAACAGTGATCCGTTCAGAACAAAACCTAAATAGAAACCGAGGATTAATTCTGCCTGAGATTTGGAAGACCCACATAAGATCTTTAAACATGCCAGAATTAAATCTTGCTGCCAATTACAGAACGTTCCTATATAACAACAATTGAGATCATGCATGTGATGTATGCGTTCTTCTGTTTTTTGTAAAAATACAATTGTATTTGGTTCTGCCTTCATTTATAATTTTAGTGTAGCAGTTTTAGCGTTTAAGTTGTCTTACATATATTTTTTACCCTGACGAAGCCAAACAGCTAAAGTTGGCAAAACTTGTCGGTATTTTCTAACTTAGTTTAAAATAAATTTGACTTATATAAACCCAAATAGAAGTCAATCTCTCCTATAAATAATCGAATTGTTTATTTAATTATGCCAGCTTACGTTCCTATTTATGATATGAGGGTTGTTTGAAAAGTTTGTTAAAAAATAAGTTAAACACATTCTTTTGGAAAAAATCACATTTGTTTCTCAACATAGTCTCCATCGAGGTCTACACATTTGGTCCAACGAGTTTCCAATTTTTTCAACCTATCTAAAAAGTAGGATTTGTCAAATTGTGCAAAATAGTCATTGACATCCTTGTTTGAAGAAAATTTTTTCCCACCGAGCTGAATTTTTAAGTTTGGAAAAAAGAAGAAGTCACACAGGGCCAAGTCTGGAGAATACAGTGGATGTAGAACCAATTTGAACCTCAATTTGTGCAATTTTGCCATTGCAATATGTGGGATGGTGCATTGTCTTGAAAAGAGCAGTTTTTTGTGCATCAATCTTGGCCGTTTTTTCTTCAGTTCTTCTTTTAAACGGTCCAACAATGATGCATAATAGACTCCTGTTATTGTCTTGCCTTTTTCCAAATAGTCTAATAGTCAAATGATAATTCCTTGGTAATCCCAAGAAACAGTGGCCATCACCTTCCCAACTGACAAAACGGTCTTCGCTTTTTTCGGTGCTCTTTCATTGTCCACTGTTTGGACTGCTGCTTGGTCTCAGCTGTGTAGTGGTGGATCCAAGTTTCATCTACAGTCACAAAAAATCCTGTGAATTGCGATGAAACATCGCCAAACGCTGCATTGAAATGTCTTTTTGCATACATTTTGATCAAAAGTCAACAATTGCAGCACCCATCGTGCATGCAGCTTTTTCATGTGCACTTTTTTGTGCAGGATATTATACACGCATTCAGTTGAGATGTCTACAATCTCCGCAATCTCACGCACTTTCACTCGGCGGTCTTCCATAACGATACCATGGATTTTGTCAATCATTTCCTTCATAGTGACCTTAGTTGGGCATCCAGAGTGTGCTTCATCTTCGATGGACTTATGACCATTTGTCCATTTAGCACATGGCTAAAATTTTGCCAAAGGTCATGAAAACGATGATATGTGCCAACACTGGTATGAATGAATGAATTATGTCACCATCTATTGGAAATTTACAAAACTTTTCAGGCAACCCTCATATTACCCAACATCTTTAGGACACAAATAGTTTTTCACTCTGTGTAAACACTAATAGTCAGTTATTAATGTGAACAGTTTTAAAATTGTAATGGACAACACAAAGAACTCAAATCATAATTTGAGTTCTTTGGTTGAGTTCTTTTGGTGCCATGTGTTGTCAGATAAAGAGAGGTTTACATGCATTAAGTTGTTCTTAAAATGACAGTTGTATAGATTTTTGATAAATTATTACAGCCATACCCTTCAGTTTGAGAATGTTTCATAGCCGCTGCTGATTTCAAAAATGGTCGCTGTGACCTCTGACTTCTGTGTGGCAGTTTTTCTTACGTTTAATCCTATATGAAAGGATGCCAAATGCATAGTCTACGAGTTTAAACTTGTCATAATAATGGCAGCAAATGTGTTTCTTATGTTCTCCAAGACACATGTTAAGAGATCTTCCTGCCTGTCAGTAAGCTAGTTCACAAGTAGAAGTCACTTCAAACACTCTTGAATGTGATAATGGATGGCGTTCATAGGTTTGAATGTATTATGGAGCTTACATTTATTAAGCACTCTGGCTTTCTTTTCCATTATGCCTTATATGGGATGATAACAGTTTTACTGTGGTCTTGTGTATTAGAGTAGAGAGGACAGTGGGAAATTTAGTATTTTATCTGTTTTTTGGGATGGGCTTTAGCCACTAGCTAAAAATATGTATCAAAAGTAGACATGTTCACTGGCAAGAGCAGCATCATTGAGACAAATAGCCTGGCTGTGTGTGTGTTAGTGATGGTGTAATTGTTTATATAAATTTACTTTGATGTGTGTTAGCTGTCTATAAACAGAAAAGATTACAAACTATTTGAAAGGCATGAGAACAGTGATTCCAGGAATTGCAGATTATTATTTGATTCTCTTTCTATTGGGAAGTGAAATTTTGGATATTGGCTGTTTAAATGCACCATCAAATTCATCATCTGTATAATCAGACTGTGGGTTTGAGTGTAGCTATGTTCAATGTTTTGTTCTCTAAATGTTCTATGAAGAAATTGTCTAAAGAGAGAAACCAATTACTGTCTTATCTACTTATTTGTATATTTTCCCTTTCCATGTGAAATAACCAGCATTTACTTTACATTTGAATAATTCGAGTAAATCTAGAATCTAATAATTCAGTTAAATTGAATAATTCAAGTTGACCGAGACTTGAAACAAATCAAGGGTCTCAGTTAGTGGTACATTAGAAAACAGTGAAATAATATCAACGTTAATTGTGATGACTGAACTTTTTAAGATATGGTTTTTAATATTGTTTTAAAGTGAAAAGAATTTTTTTTATAAAAGTTGGAGAGCTACTTTTTTTTTATGGGGGGGGTGATTTTGCTAACTGTTGTTATCATCAGTTGGCCATAGAGGAATGTCAGATTTGTGAATTTTTGGTGCTTCATGTATTCCAGATGGTTTTACATGAAATGGTTTTGAGCTTGTTAACAAATATTTTATGCCAAGATGTGTAGCTTTTTTTCCCATTAATTTAAAAACTTTATTCCTTTGTACATTAGTGGGTACTTCATCTGTAATTTTATATGTAGAATGATCCTGTAAAAGGTTCTGCATTTTTTGTTACATGCAGTTTTTGTTTTGTTTTGATTCATTATAACAACAGCATTATAATGAAAGTATTATATATGATTTCATTTTAATAGTCTTCTTATTATTGTGCAGCTTTTTCTAAGGAGATTTCTCTGAGGTATGGTGTTATTTCTTTATGCAGAATATTTGGAATGAGGGATTGGATTTGGTCAGAATGCTTTGACCAAATGAATGTTATTGACTCTTATAGGAGGTATCCCATATATATATATGGGATATGATCTGGGATACATATTCAGATTATATGTCACATGTTCAACATATGCCATTGTTTCCAGTTTCTGTACTTGCCTAGGTGTGGCATCAAAGGTTATGACCTGGACTGAGGATTTTGTTGACAGTTTCTCTTAAGATTAGACTTATCATAAGTTCAGACATTGCAGTCAACCTGTTGTGCACTGTTGGAGAATTTCATATTTCTTATGGTACTAGCTTTTAACTTTTTCGGATTTCTTATCTGCTTCAGCTCTGAAGATTTAGAGATGTTGAGAAGGATCTTCAGAGATGTCAAGAATGAATTAACGCAAAATTGCAGATGAACAACTGACCTTATGACCAATACCTAACCTTATCTATATGTTAAGTCATTGCTGTTCCATTCACATTAATGATATTGGGATAATGATTCATGGAGAGGAATATCCAGTTGTTTTCTGGTAATACTAAACTGGGAGGACAAGTTAATAAAAGTGGTATAGAAATCTTGCAGGATGATCTGAATAGGCTGCCAATTTGAGCTAAGGACAGTGGTTGCCAGTTCAGAATGGCAAGTATAAAGTTATGAAAATAAGGATGAAAAAAAACTACAAGCAGTGTGTTAAGATGGGATTGAATGAACTGCAGTTGGTGAGTAGTCTTTACTGTGATCCCTGTGATAATAAAATGGAGGTTCTGTATGTTACAAAGTTTAGTTGATAAGTAGAAAAGAGGTGACAAATATGATAGAAGCAGTTTTGTTTCTTATCTATCTCCTTTCTATCATAAAACACATAAGTTACTAAAGAGGTTTGGTGTACAGAGCAGATACTAAAGAAATTTTTCAATACATGATTGGATAGAAGAGAACAAAAGATCACTTCTTGAAGTTATATAGGGACTTGGTTAGCAAGAAAAAATGATGACTAGATTTCTTGTTTGGAAAGTGGTTATTGAGTGAAATAGGTTACCAGAAACCATTTTGTGTATTTTGTTGGTAAAGAAAGTTAAGGAGCGGTATGATAGCCATTGAATAATGATTACTTTGATTCTTTTTTAATATTCAAGGAAAAAAGAGCAGATGGCATATCCAGAAAAATGGTCTACCTCAGGGAAGTGTGCTGTCTCCCCCTCCTCTTCAATTTAATTACTAACGACCAGCCTATAAACCCACGGTCAGGAACCTTCTTATATGCAGATAACTGGGCAATAGCTTATCAAGCAAAATCCTTTGATAACATTGAAAAGCAGCTTACACAAGAACTAAAAACCCTTACAGTTTAAAGTTTATTTTTCACTTGGTTAGACTATAATAAATTTAGTTTAATCCTTTATTAAAGTGTGAGCAAACAAAGTTTGTGCCTGAAAATATCTTCAGGACTGGGGCAAGGCAGTACAACACCTGGCAACTCGTAGCAAAGGTGGACCAAGCTAACATCACTCTTATCTCAATATCTCCCATAATGCAAAACACATCTCCTTGCAGATATGTATAATGTTATGCATTAAGGGAAGGGCCACTACCTAGACTAGTTTTGACCTTTATTGAGGTCTTTTCAGTGGGAGCCAGGCCCAGAAGTGGAGATACCAGGCAGAAGCAATAACGAGGTCATCTTTACCTATAGGATTTGCCAAAAGGTGTGCCACCTTTTTATTAAATTACTCTGGATTTAGAGAAAGATGTTGAAAGTTTATTTTTCACTTGGTTAGACTATAATAAACCTTACAGTTTACTGTAAGGAAAATCAGCTGAAACCAAATCCCAATAAAACTCAAATGTTTCTTTCCATCTCAATAGTGAGGAGACAAGGAGAGAGTTGAATATAGAATGGAATGGTGTGAAATTGGTCAATTATCCAAATCCAACTTACCTAGGCGTTACACTAGATAGATCCTTAAATTATAAGCGACACATAGAGAAGATGATAGCTAAAACTCAAGTAATAATATTCTGTGCCGATTAACATCATCTTGGTGGGATGCAAGTCCACAAGTACTGCGCACCTCTGCACTGGCACTTTGCTTTTCAACAGCCGAGTATGCTAGCCCTGTTTGGGAAAGATCATCACATGTCAAAATTATTGACAAGGTTCTTAATGAAACATGTTGGCACATTACTGGCTGCCTTAAACTTACAAAAATTGACCATCTATACTCACTGTCTGGTATTGGACCTCCTCACATCAGAAGGACAACACAGAGTGAATATGAGCAGAAACAACAACTAAATGATGAACAGCATTCCTTTGTATGGATATGCTGCAGTACATATGAGGCTAAGATTAAGGAAAAGTTTTATTCACTCAGTGGATCCATTGGTTGATTCCATAAAAGCTGCAAGGTCAACAGTGTGGCAAGAACAGTCTCCAGTGGCTCTGAACTTAAATGAATCTCTTCCTTCCAGCTTATATCTAAACTGGCAAAGATGGAATACATTGAATAGACTTTGTTCTGGAATGGGGAGATCAAATCAAATATGGCCAGATGGGGCTACACAGACAGTGACAGCTGCTCATCTTTTGAAACACAAACCATGGATCATCTTCTGCAATGCTACTTAATAAACATTAATATTATATGTACCTGAGAAGATTTAGTGTAGTGTAATGAAACAGCTTTAAAGTATATTAATCACTGGATGAGTGAAATCTGACATTTTATGTTTTTGCGTAATATTTTATGCAAGTGGCATTTTTGTCTTTTAATGTATGCTTTTAATCCCTATTCTTTTAATGTCTATTTTTTTAAATGTATGCTTTTAATCATTTATATGTATGCTCTTACATTTTCTGTAGTTTGCACACGAAATAAATAAGTGGTTAGTTTGAACCTTCAAAAAGAATCATCAAACTTCATGGAAATGCCAATGTAATAATAATAATTAACATTTAAAAAACTTTTTACTACAGATTGCCTTTAGGAGTAGTATTATATATTAAAAACGAAATTTTTTTTCTGTGATTTAGGTACCATTGTATACCACTGATGGAGGCAGATTTCTGGGTACATTGACAAGCCATACTGGAGCTATTTCTTGTCTTGATTTGCATAATTGCCCACATATAATTGCTACTGGATGCCGTGATAAAAGGTAATTTTAATGAATTTTATTATTTATGCGTCAGAATTAGTTATTAAGAATTGGGGATAGAGAGAAAGAGTTTCAGAATATTCAATGGAAAAGAGAAAACAGTTGGTATACTGTAAACACCATCCATTTTCTCTGCAGTATTTACCTTACATCTATTTGATTGATTCTCACTATAGTAAATGTCAAACTGTATAACAGTTTCACTCACTTTAGTAAAATGCTGAAAAATTCAATCAAAGCCCTTATAGGTATGAACTTTGCCGAAGCTACAGCAAACTATTCCAGTAGTCCCAATGAGTTTGCTCTAGTGAGAATCAGTGGGATATGTCTCAGTCATATTACCTCTTGTCCTCCTGTCCAAATTCCACAGAGCATATTCTCTGAGTCTCTCCTCATACTCAGCATTCCACAGTCCTGAGACCATCTTAATCATGAGTCTCTAGACGCTCACCAATGTTTTCCTATCACTCAAATATCCAGGTGACCAGACTGGTGCACAGAAATCCATTGTGGTCTTATCAGTGCATTCTCTGGCAGTCTTATCTGGCAGCATCACCTGCTTATCACTACTTGATGTTTTTTGCATCTGACAGCAGTTTTCCAAGTAAATTTTACAACTTTTTCAATGTATTTTCCTGGCTGTAATTCTGTATCCACTATAACATCTGAAACTCTTACCTCTTTAACCTCTTAGAGTGAGGTTCCACTTACTGCAATCCATATTATTCCATTTCAGAGTTTGTATCTTAGGATTGGCATTTCCATTTATCATTCTGAAGTATCATCCTGTTCCTGTTGTGGCAGTATCGTAACAAAGATCTCTACAGTTTATCATTGCAAACATCAAACAATTGAATATATCTCCTCACAAACCTTGAACTGTGTTAACACTAGATAAATTAAACAACAACCTATGATACAGCACTTATCACTTCTTTAATGCATTGCATCCCTGCTACTTCCAACCAATTCTGTATCCCAGCTGTTATGGACTATGTTGCCCCCCATGTTGCCCCCCCCATTTCAACTATAGTTTTTCATGGAGTATTCTATCAAATGCTACTATGTTTTTACAAAATGTAGAAAATTCACTTACAATAAGCATCTTCTCAATAGCCAATGCAGTCATCACTCTGTTATAAAATGTAACTGATTTACTGAAATAAGACCTCCCCCTCACTAAATAAATACTGTCATCTGGAAAGATTTCCATTCTTATTAGTCCAGTGGTCTTACGAGTATTTTGTAAATCATTATCTTTGTTTTTCTTGAGATAAGATATGACTTTAGGTGTTTCCTAAGTCCACAAAAGCATCTATTTGCAGAAAGAATACATCTCTGAATCTCAGTACTGATATCATTTTTAAATTAACTTTTGACCCCAAGTATAAAAAAACTATGCACAATTTCAAATTTATAGGAACCAATTTCAATTTGAGAAGGATTGTTATCGCAAATCTTTCTAATTACTGGCATATACTTTATTTTTTCTTGGTTAATCTGGAAATTCATCTTCTTTGCTGCCTTTTCTAAACTGATGAAAGTTTCTTCCATTGCTTTTTGTTTCCTTCCTATAATATCGATATCATCTGCATATGCCATAATTTGTACTGACTTATAGAAAATAGTTCTCCTTGTATTATTGCCAGCATTTCTGAAAACCTTTTCAAGTGCTATATTAAACAGTAAGCAAGTTACGATATTCCCTTGTCGAACACCATTTTTTATATATATTGGATCAGACAACATGTTCTGAATTTTGATCTGGCAACAAGTAATTCTCATTGTAGCTTTAACTAAAGCAATAAGTTTTCGTGGAATTTTAGTTCCTCCATTGCAATAAATAAGTTAGATCTATCTTTGCTATCACATGTGGCTTTAAAATCTATGAAAAGGTGGTGTGTTTCAGTTCCAAATTCATTACATTTTTCAAGTAATTGGCGTATATTAAAAATCTGATCATTTGTAGATCTTCCTTGATGGAATCTATACTGATAATCACCAATAACATTCTCTATACAGGGATAAAGTCTCTTAAATAGAATGTTAGAGAAAATTTTATTAGTTGTACATAGAAATTAATTCCTCTATAGTTAGAACATATCATTACATCACCTTTTTTTATGGACGGAGCATATGATGCTCAGATTCCATTTGTCTGGAATTGTTCATTAATCCAGATTTTGTTGATAAGGTGACACAGCTGCTTGAAGCATTCTGTACTTGCACTTTTAATTAATTCTGTTTGTATCCTATCCATTCCTGGGGCCTTATTGTTCTTAAGTTTTTTAATAGCTGGCTCCACTTCTGCATCTGTTGGTACTGGTTCAACATCTTCTAGATCTTCGCTCTCTTTCCATATCATCTAATTGACCAGATATATTTGAATTCAATAATTCATCAAAATGCTCTGCCCATCTTCCTATTATCTTTTCATTCCCACTCAGAATTATACCCTCCTTATCCCTACATAACATTGTTCTAGGCTGGAAATCTTTCCAACTACTATTTAACTTTTGAGATGTTCCAATTCTTTAAGTTCATCCTCATAGTATTTCTTTTTTCTTCTTTTCTAGCTAACCGATATTCCTCCAGCTTTACGAGTGTGGTTCCTTTGCTGCATTTGTTTATATGCCTCATATTTTAATACAGTCACATGTTCACATTCTGCATCAAACCAATGGTTATACTTAACTCTACTGACCTTTCCTAATACTATGTCTGCTGTTGTCACTCTGACATCCCTAAGAACATCTCACACTTCGTTAACACTCTCAACAATGGTTAGACCAGACAGGTTTTCACTGATTCTCTCACTATATTTGGCTTTAACTTCTAATTCCTTAAATCTTTCCTTATTAAACTTTCTAGCATGCAACCAATATATCTTCCTTGTGTTAGAGATTCTGCTTCTAATCTTTGATATAACAATATTTGCTCTTCTGTAGGTTCTAATATCCATCAAATCGGATAGGCATCTTGCTTCTATTAAAAGGTGATCAATTTGGTTAAAGATGTCTCCATCAGAAGACTTCCAGGTCATTTTATGAATATCTGTATGATTAAACATTGTATTACCAATAACTATATTTCTTAAAGTAGCAAAGTTGATCAATCTAGTCCTATTATCATTAGTCTCATTATGTAAACTATATTTCCCAATAGTTGGCCTCTGTGTATCTTCTTTGCCTATCTTGGCATTTAAATCACCTATATAATTTTAACATCCCTCTTTGGATATTCCCCATAGATCTTATCTAATTCATCATAAACAACTCTTTTTCAGCATCATTCTTTTCTTCAGTTGGAGCATGTACACAGATAAAACTGTAGTTAAAAGCTGCCCTTTAATTCATAACCTACACATACGAGGTGAGTTTGCTTTGAAGTCCATGATAAGATGTTTTATCCTCTTGTTTACAATGAAACCTGTTCCAAACATGTGATCTTTCTTTTGGCAGTTATAAAAAATAATATCATTTTTATTATTTATATGACTATTTTAGCCTGTTTCCGTTTAGGAGTATTCCTTATTTTAAATACATTGGCTTTTTACTCAAGAATTTTTTAGGGCATTATAAGTGTATTTTAGAGGTAAAATATATGCAGACTAATAGAGGAAGAAATTTTGCACATACCTTGTTTGGATGTTAGGATGTCTTCGTTCTCCATACTTCTGCTGTTAGGCCGATAAATGGGGGGGGGGGTAGGAAACGTGGAGAAGGGTTATTTAAAGCAAGGTGGGAAGATTAAATTAGGTTTTTTTAAAAATAATATATATTATTATATTTAAGGGCACTTCTTTGGGAAAAGGAAGAGATTTATGGGAAACAGGGTCTGGGGAGAGCGATAACGGGATGTGAGCCGTTTTGATCGTGTATCGTCATCGGAACATTTCGGGAAAAGTGTAGGGCTATGTCATGTCGGCTTGGTGTATCTGCCTTAGAAGGACTTTTGGTTCCGTTTATTGGTTGGAGTTGTGACCTAATTTTTATATTGTGGAGCTTCTAACACTCGGAAATTAGGTAGGGTCGGTGGACATTGATTGAGTTTTCGTCACATTTTGGTATTATTTCTGAGAAAATTTCCATGTTACTTCTCTTAAAAAACTATTATTTATATGGCTATTTTAGCCTGTTTCCGTTTAAGAGTGTCCCTTATTTTAAATACATTGGCTTTTTACTCAAGAATTTTTTAGGCATTATAAGTGTATTTTAGAGGTAAATATATGTAGACTAATAGAGGAAGAAATTTTACACATACCTTGTTTGGATGTTAGGATGTCTTCGTTCTCCATACTTCTGCTGTTAGGCCGATAAAGGGGAGGTAGGGATTGTGTGTGTGTGGTGGGGGGGGTTGTTTGAGGCAAGGCGGGAAGATTAAATTAGAAAACCTGGGTATTCATAAAATGACCTGGAAGTCTCCTGATGGAGACACCTTTAACCAAATTGATCATCTTTTAATAGATGCAAGACACCTATCCAATGATTTTAATATGATTTTTCTTTTCTACAATCCCCTCTCCTGTCAAGTCTCATTTCTTGCATAGCCGTAAGTATCTTGTATTTATCCAATTGCTCCAGCAGCATTTTTAAAGCTCCAGATCAGTAAAGAAAAAGTACTTTCCATAATCCAATTTTCAAATGCTTAAGAGATTTGCCATTTTGTCACCATTTGGTCCATCCAACAGTTAATTCTTTAGATTTTGTAACAAGTTGTTTTTTTTCCAGGGTAGGGTCGTCAGTCCCACCCCCCAACCTGGAGGACCAAGCCTCTGTATTTATGACTCCCAGAAACATGGTGACCAATCTATACTCCCTAGGCACTGGGTAACCATTTTAGTTGCCTTGTACAACATACATGGGCTATAGTGGAGCTATTCTTATTCCCCAGCCACCACACGGAGATGTGTGAAGTCAACATCTTGTATATACAAATAGCCTAGTTGTGAAGATATTTCATATGTAAGCTTTTTTTTTTTTAGCTTACATTTAGATAAAGGATTAAACAAGAATGACATTTCTTGTCAAGTAAGATTTAAAAGTTTTATATAATGTTGCACTGCCTAATGCAGAAGATCAAGTCACAGGATCAAATACCAACTGATTGGATTAGAGCTCTCATAGTTCTGAAAAAGAGAAATAAAATGAGAGAGAGAGGCTAAGAAAAATTTTTGGAAAACTTGGCAAAGAGCATGCAAGATTCAGGTTAAATAGAGGTTTTCATATAAGATTTTATATGTTTTTATATGTATTTTTAAAGTTGAGTATTTAAGTGTTATAGATGTGGAAAACTTATGACAAAGTGTGAAAAGAAACTCTATTCAGAACACTACAATTATGTGAACTGAATATTATTTTAAGCAATAGATGGTGTATTTGCATTGTAAGTAAGCGGTTAGAATTGAATAGGGTAGCATAGGAAGATGGTTTGATAAGTTAGGTGTGAGATGTGCACATTGTCTCTGCTGTCATTTATCATCTATATGGATCACATTATGAAGCAAAGTGGCATTAGGCATGATATCAGAAATGGAGATATCCAACTCACTTCTACTTTATGCAGATGATGTTATACTTTTAAACATACCAAATAGAAGTCTGCAAGATTTTCTAAATTGAATTACTGCTGTACTAAACTGATATGGCAAGAAGTCAGCTGGATAAATTTATATGGAATAAGAGAGACAGTTCAAATCAGTTATAATTTATGGTTCTGAGAGCTCAGTTAGAAATAAAACACTTGATCAAAGACTGGAGATCACAGATATGGGAATCCTGAGAAAGGTTAGGGAAATGAACAGATGAGGATAAAAATAGGTTTATCTGGTGTAGCTCACACATGGTACTTATTTGCTATAGGTTGTAGCCTCTCATGTATGGAGTGATATAAAAAAAAAGTTGCTGCTTAATTTTATTAAAAAAATTAATCAGTTGTTAACAGCTGATATTTTGCTAGTGTAACACTAGCACTGTCAGACTGTAAACAGTAACTAAGAAAACAGTTAACTAATATTAAAACAGTCAGTTGACAGTTACATTGGGATATATATATCCCAATTGGGATCTTGTATGTATCAATTAAATAAATAATAATAATATAATAGGTAAAGATGACCTCTCCAGTGCTTCTGCCTAGTATCTCCACTTCAGGGCCTGGCTGCTCCCACTGACGAGACCTCATTAAAAGTCGAAACCGGTATGGGTAGTGGCCCTTCCCTTAATGCATAACATTATACATATTTGCAAGGAGATGTGTTTTGCATCATATGGGAGATACTGAGATAGGAGTGATGGTAGCTTGGCCACCTTTGCTACGAGTTGCCTGGTGTTGTACTACTTTATCTCAGTCCTGAAGATATTTTCAGGCGCAAACTTTGTTTGCTCACACTTGGATAAAGGATCAAACTAAATTTATTATAGTCTAACCAAGTGAAAAATAAACTTTCAGAATTTTTTATAATAATACAATAGCGTTATTATATTATTGGATCAGAGATAGTTGTAGAAAGTTTTTCCACTTGATTATAAAGTAAATTTATATGTAGTCTAATCACGAAGGTACTTTGCTAGCAAACATTGTTTGTTTACACTTGAGTAAAAGATTAAAACAAAAATATAATTTTTTTTTCTAGTGTAATTTACTTTGTAACCGAGCAGAAAATTTTTCTGCAGCTATTGTTTATGTGAGGACTAGTTATCCTACTTTTAATTTATTTTTGTTTATTGTGTTAACTGTTAATTAAAAAAAAAAAGAAGAAAAAAAAGAGAACTTGATCTTCAAGTTCTTTCAAGATTTTTCAACATAATTATCAACTGACTTGATTTTATCATCATCAAATTTCTAATATGTACCCATGGGGTGGGAGGGGGGGGGTACTGGATAATTATGATAGTACTACATGAAAAAGTTACACTATTACTAACTTCTGATCAACAATTTTCCTCCAGATTAATTTTTTATCCATCAAGAATGAAGACCCAAAACTTCCATTTGTCCAATAGTAAACCATTTCTGCAGGGCAGCTGCCAGATATTTGACCTCTCCAAGGATTCCAGTGACTCTAGAAAGGTACACTACTCCACTATACAACTCACCACCTTCCCTGCATAATCCTCCAGCTACGCTATTACCATCAGCACACAATACAATATATTGCTCATCATTGCCAAAATTGTTTTTGTCTGTAAATTGTATGTGTTTTCTCATGTGACCAATTTGTCTGTATATGTGAAATGAAAATCCCGAATTTCCAGGAAGAAAAACCTTGCTATTTCCATATGAATTCAACTAACTCACCTTCAGTTGAAAAAAGTCTGTATAAAGATTCCTCTCATGACAACAAGAATTAAATCAGTCAAGGGGAACAGCATCCTGCTGTTCTTCTACTTGTGCTGTGGAGGTACTTAGTAATTGAACCCAATCGTAATGCATAGGGAGGCTTCCTGACCAGCTTTATCTACAGTCCTGCTGCTTATAATCCACATATGCTTCCAGATCATATCTGGATGGGAGTCTGAAAAGTAATATTTGGGGAAAGCCATCGAGGCCATAGCAAGGAGACTGGGTGTTCTCTGGGCAGTATGACCAAGAGTCTGTCCATTCTATCTGCATGTCTCTACTTTCATCAACTATTCACCAAATAAGCCATGAACAAAAAATAGACAATCATAGTGTCACTGCATTAAAATGGAAAATAAAAAAAAAAATTCAAAAATTAAAACCAAAAATATTATTAAGAAAAGAAAAGAAAAAAAGTCTTCCCAAATTCCCCCTCTCTTTTCAAAAAACTCATTTCCAGATTATTTTCACCAGTATTTGTGACATAAACACAAATATAAATGATAAACATTATCCACATGTGACCTAATTTCTGACTAACTTCAAATATCTACTTTGATGATCACTGTTGTCCAAACTATGCTCTGTATGATAACAAGCACTTCTGCCTTTGTGCAATACGATGTTCTATTCTAGAGAATGTCAAATCTAGAATCCTCTGTTTCTGATGTACTCGGGCTTCAGGTTGTATTCATCTGCTATCTTTACCACTTTTCAAATTATGAAAATTACTCTGACCTCTTTTGATATGCTATTTTCCTAAGTGACTTCAAAGTTCACAACTCTCAGTTTCCTTTTTCCAGATGCACTGACTAAACTAAATGAGATGCAAAATTATATGCTGTAATAGCAATATAACACAAATCTTCAGCCAGTACGAGATAACCCTCCTAATTCTCCGAAACATTGATCTTTTCTTAACTGATTTTCTCACAGATATACAGATATACTCTTCTCTCAGTAACTTATACAATAATCTTGTGAAAGTTTCCCTTCTACAAAATGTCATTTATGCATCCATTCTCTAGTCCTCTGGCATTACAAGGGTACCAAGTTGGATGTTGTCCATGATTTAATCTCTTCCTTTCCAGTGGTCAGATGATGTCTTCCACGATAATTATCTAACCATCTGCTCTTTCTGAAGCCTGATCTGGTGGAGTATGTTGTAATAGGATTATGTGCTGGCTGACTGATTCTTTCTGGTATGTTATTATCAAGTTTGATTCTTGTATTATCTAGTGGCTAGGCTGCAGAATCTTTTATGGTTGTACCTCAAAATGGAAGGTGTTTGCAGGTCTCTGAGTATATTGGTGATACCCTTAAAGGATAAAATCATTTAAACCTCATGAAAATAAGAGAGAGAGAGAGAGAGAGAGAGAGAGAGAGGTTGGAAGGGGGGGGGGTATAGAAGTCGGCACCTTCTGCTCTAGACAGTGTTTACATGATACTGGCCACTTCAAGTCAACAATAAATAGAATAGTAGTAGTATTTCACTTAGGTGATGAGAGTCAGCTATCACCTAGTGGGTGTACTTAGCATTGCCTCCAAATGAGGAAGATATCCTTTTACAGGGAATACTCACTGAGTTCACAGCCTGTTTAGTGAAGAATGCTGGCTTGACAAATGACTGGAAGATGCTGTATATTGCACTTCACCTGCCCATTACATCTAGATTTAGGAAACAGTCTACCTAAAATTTCCTACCTGTTTGGGAATGTGATCATTTAACTTAATGTTTGCTTCTGTTTCATTTTTTAGGACATTGTTCTATCACTCTTGATTGATAACTCAATTAAATCATCATCAAATTAACAATATATATATATACCTCAAGTGATGTATAGAATACCATGACAGTACTACACAAAAAAGTTTACATTATTACTAACCTCTTGATTTCTGTTTTCAGAACTCCAACAGCCAGAACTAATACATTTCTTACTTTATCAATCTGCTTTGATCTTGGTCTTTTCTAGCCATCCCAGCATCAAAATCTCTTTTGCTAAACTTTTTTCTCTGATTCAGTTTAAATGACCATAACAACTGAGATTAGCTCTGCTCACAGATTCCTAAATACTGCTAAAGCCACGTTCCTTTTTAATATCTTCATGTTTAATATGATTTTGGCATTCATTACATCTGCTTGACTTTGTGCCCAAATTTTTCTGTGATCTCTAGTCGCTGATCAACTGCTTTTTTTCTAACTCACCTCTCAGATTCCTAAATTAAAATCAGTTTGAACAGCACCTTATGTTTTTATATACATAAACATAAGTTTATTCAGCTTGCTCCTGACAATACTAATTTTGCTTATTCTATTGTCTGTTTGTATATTTAATTTGCATCTTCACTAAAAATTGTGCCTAAATAGCTGAAGTCTTTTACTTGTTCTATAGGTTCTCTATTCTGGATGTAGTTGATGTTTTCAATAATCCTGTTTATTTTCATAGTCTTTGTTTACTGCTCATTTTCACTGCATATTATGCTTAGTTAGGGAATCATACAGACTGACTTCTACTGGATTTATTTAGGAGAAATAACATGCATAAAGTAAATTGCTGAGATAAAACATCTCCAATTTTGATATTAGATTTAATGCCACAGTCCCTCATAATGTGATCTACATAGACAATGAATAACATTAGAGATAACTTGTACCTTTGTCTCACACCTGATTTAACATCAAACCATCTTCCTGTACTTCTTTCAGTTCAAACTGCTGATTTAGAATTCTAATAGACTATGCATTCTTGATATAATGTATCATTCATAATGTTCTTTTCACATTAAGTTTTATTTTCATTTTTATAGATTGCCTTTTTCAGATCTAGAATACTGAAATACAGATCCCTTTTATGTTCCCATGATTTCTCACCTATTTGTCTTAAACTGCAAATAATCTCAACAACCTCTGTTTGGCCTGAACCTGGCATTTTCTTTTCCAAGTTTCCTTTCCACAATTTTTCTTAGCTTTTTCTCAAGTATATTTGCTTAAGTGCAGCTTTATGTGCCAGTAGGCATGGAAAGAATTGATGATGATGACTTGCTTAAGTCTTGCCAGAAACACTCATTAGAGAAATTCCTCTGTTCTTCTCACATTAAGTTTTATTTTCATTTTTATAGATTGGTTACTATGAGCTCTCCTTCAGTTATCTTAAATTCAACCCTCTGACCAGGCCTTCTGAATTGTGCAGGTAGCCACTGTTAAACTATCAGTTTTCCTCAAAATGTGTCTGTTTTCAAAACTCCAACAGCCAGATTCGGTAAATAGTAACGAGAATGACTCTCTCCAAAAATTGACAGAAAAATTGCAAATTGCTTACTGTTTTTGTTCATTTGATTTTATAAACATTTAAATGTTGGAATATAACATAAGACATTCAATATCCAAAAAATAATTGAAATATTTTTTCTTTACTAATCTGAAGTAAATAATGGCATTAGCATCCATTACTGTTACATGGACATACCATATTTTTATGTTCCTGAAGATGCCAACGTGACGTTGCCGAAATATTGAAGTTATTCATTAAAGATGTCTTTAATTAATATCCTTTATATGCGTTGTTAATTCCGTAAGCTAATTACCAGTTATGTATGCCCGACGTATAAGCCTTGCTACTAGCATTACTGTTGTGAAGCAAAACCTTAGCTTTCACACACTTGAACTGTATTACTTGACTAGCAGATCATGTTGTCTATTTATTATAATATCACGTTTCATTTCCACTAATGAAACATCATTTAATTAATGGTAGCCATTTGCAAACCGAGTTTTATGCATATTGTTTAATGAAATGGCTTTGGCTTCAAGAGTAGAGAAATTTCAAGAAGACAGCAAATATTGTGAATGTGAGATAACATTATATAATTTTTATGGCATAATTAAGAATGAATGTGATTATTTTAAAATTTTTGGATGATCACCTATGCTGGAGATCTTACTGAATTTCAGTTTAAAAAAATGTACACCAAAGAAAGAATGGGTTCATCAGTTTTTTTATAGCAATTGGTAAATTGTATTCAGGTTGTAAAGATCTTTTTGAAGACCACAAAAAACAGATTAAGAAATACCAAATCATTCAGACAAAGGAATAGTAATATGCACACCTAGAAACAAACACACCTAGGGCTTGCATCCATTGAAAGCTAACCTGACAACATACAAAACAAATGAAACACACAACAAAAAATGAAGAATTAAATAAACATGCGCACTACAAAAAAGTGAAAAAAATACAAATCACATTTTACAGCACAAAATAAAACCACATCATATTTTACAAACCAGCCTCTGAGCCCAGAGTATCAACACTAAGGTTTCACTTCACTTCAGTCATGAATGCAATGCCATTATATATCTCATGTAGTAAAAAAAATTTATCATTTCATTATAATTATTTCACAAAAATTACAAGTCTTTTTATATGATGTTTTCTTTTTTTAGTCCTTAATCTACTTAAATGAACAAAAAAACAGTAAGCAATTCAGTTTTTCTGTCAATTTTTGAAGAGATATTCTCATTACTATTAGCCTTTTATTTTAAATATTTCTGGTTGAATATCATCTGTTCAACCTGCTTTTCTATATTTCAGTTTTTCATGGCTTTTCTTACTTCAGTTATTGATAAATTCTCTGATTGCATTTCTCTCAAATGTTTTCTAGGACTGTGCTGTCGTTGTTTCATTTAGCAGTCTTTCAAAGTTTACAGATATCTAAAATATTTTTATCTTAGTTAATATCATCCCTGATTACTTTTACAGCATTCTTCTTCCATTTCTAACCCCCTTTTTTTTTTTTTTCAGTAGCCTCCAGGATATTTTGCCACCTCCCTGATATTTATTTTCTGTATTCTTACCAAAGTCTTTCCATGACTTTTGCTTACATGTCACTTCACTTTCTTTTCTCTGTATTCTCTCAGATCACAAGTGACTTACTTGCTAAGAACTCTTGATATACTTGCTTCTTTTCTTGATTGCCTTTTTAAATTCCTGAGTCCACAATGGAGTTCTGATTTTTCTATCTTTGTAGACAATCTCACCACCTGTTTCTTTGGCTGAATCAGTCAATGTTTTCATTTTTTCTTGAATAATATTTGTGTATTTGAATCTAGAGTTCACCTCTGCTAAGCTCAGATCCTTTTTAAAACTTTCTTACACACTTTTCTTTTCATTATGATATTCAGTTTTATCTTGCTCAAAACTAAATGATCATTTCCTGTTTCAGATCTTTTGTACACTCTTATGCTGAAAGCATAATTATATTGTTTTATTCAAATATTACAAATAAAGTAATAATTAGATAAAATGATTCAATTTTAATTATTTTATTAACATTGAATTACTGTTGGACTGTTGGAATTTGCCCATGCTAACAGATTAGTTATTACCAATGCCTGCTTCCAGAAACATCCACAACAGACCTATACTTGGATATCTAACATTGATATGTCAATGCACCAGATTGATTACATTCTGGCTCTCCAGTGGTGGAAGATGAGCATCTCTGATGTGCAGCTAGTAAGAGCCAAAGTAAGACTAAGACTCCAAAAACTTCCAGGTCAGGCATATCCCACTAGATTGGATGCTAGAGTAATTCCTAGTGGATTCACAGAAGAAACATCAACTCGGTTGGATGATTTTGTGGAGATCAGTGAGGAGAACTCACCAAAAATGCTTTGGGAAGGAGTCAAGGTGATAATACAGGATACAGCAAAGAAGTATCTTGGTCCAATAAGAAGACCCATGGTTATCAGATTCAACATGGGAACTAATCAAAAGAAGGCAGTTAGAAAAACAAAGAGACACAGGGACTGAAGAATATAAGAGATTACATAGAGAAGTCAGAAGAGCCATCAAGCAGGACAATGAAAAGTTCTATACTAATAAATGCGAAGAGATAGAGTTCCAGATGACGAGGCACAATTATAAAAGGATGTTTTATTTAGTTTGTGACTTAAAGCACAAGTTTAAGCCCGAATTGAATGTCATCAAAGACAGGAATAGAGTATTACTAACAGAAGAGTTGGAAATCAAAAACAGAAGGAAAGAATACTGTGAGAAATTGTACAGCACAGTGGATAAAGAAAATGTGAAGCCCTCTCACCAGGAAAATTTTGATTTGGAACCTCCTCTACTCAGGCATAAAGTTGAAAGAGCAGTTAAGCAGCTTAATAGCACTAAGACCCTAGGTGCAGATGAAATCCCAGCAGAGTTAATTAAGGCCACAGGGGATGGAGGGATAAGAGTGTTTCATAGATTGATCACAAGGATATTGGAGACAGGATCATGACCTAGAGACTGGAAGAAGTCGGTTTTCATACCACCACATAAGAAAGGTGATATGAAAGTATGCAAGAACTATAGAAATATTAGTTTAATGTCTCATACAAGCAAAATTTTATTGAAGATCATGCTAAATAGGATTGAGGCCAAAGTTGAGGCTGAGATGCCTGAAGAATAAGCAGGTTTTAAGAAAGGTAAGGGCACCAGAGATCAGATCCTTTGCCTTAGACAGATCATAGAAAAATATAAAAAATTCAGACTCCCTCTGGTAATGTGTTTCTTAGACTACTCTAAAGCTTTTGATTGTGTTGAGCATGTGAAACTGTTGGAAGTAATGAAAAGAATGGGTTTTTCCTCAACACACTATCAGGATGATAGCCAACATATACAGGGAACAAGAAGCCACAGTAAGAACAGGTGTTAGATTGACTGACTGGCTTCAAGTTAATCAGTCAATCCTGGAAAAGGAGTTAGGCAAGGATGTTTACTTTCTTCTCACTTGTTTTGTATATATGCTGTGGACATCATGTGTGAAGCATTTGATGAGCTCAGGACAGGAATTAGAATAGGAGGTAGATTAATGTAATCTGAGGTATGCTGATGATACAGTACTTCTTTGTAATGACATGGAAGAACTAGGACTAATTCTTAACAAAGTTAACAAGATCAGTAATAATAGAGGACTTCAACTCAATCCTAGCAAGACAAAGATTATGGTTCTCAAAGGAAATACAAACAGAGAAATTCTTGAGAAACAAGTGTACCTTAATGGAGAAAGAATTGAGGAAGTCAGCAAGTTTGAGTACCTGTGATCCATTATTAATGTGAAGAATTGTTGTTCAGAAGACATCAGAAGAAGATTAGGAATGGCTAAAACAACAGTCAGAGACCTGTCTAAAATCTAGAAGGAGGGATCTATCTCCATGGGAACAAAGTTGAGGATTTTGGATGCAGTTGTTTTTCCAACAGTGACTTATGGATGTGAGACTTGGAACCTAAAGAAGGCAGATAAGAAACAGATATCTGCTTTTGAGATGTGGTGTTACAGAAGGCTGTTGAGGATATCATACTGAAAGACATGCAAATGAATGGGTGTTAGAAAAGATCAGTAGAACTTTAAGGATATTGACAGAAGAAAGTTAAAATATTTTGGACACATTGAAAGGATGGAATGGGGGACTTTAAATAAATTGCTTTATGTAAAGTTCCTGGAAAAAGAGGAAGGGGTAGACCATCAATGAGATGGATGGATGGATGGATGGTGTGTGTGTGTGTGTGTGTGGAGTGACTGATCTTCAGAGAGAGAGAGAGAGAGTTGAGGCCTCCAGAAAAGCAAACAAAAGGACACTACATGGTGAGGCTTGGTGTGGCACATCACCGAGCATCAGTGACCATACAGCATCTGTAGATGCCCAGTGAACATAGATAGATAGGATTATGTATATTTATTAAATTAAATTAATTGAATTTATTGAATGTGAATATGTGTTTCCTCAGTGTGAATTTTATTAACATTGAATAACATGTCAATGTTCTTTTCAGCGAGACAAAAGTATTGACTATATTTGTGGACAAATAGAATAGTCAGAGACTTTTCTTATCTTCTCTCTATGTGAATTTTTTACATCTTTATGTTGGAACATGATGTTAGTAATGACTAGTCCATATCCTGAACAGAAATCCAATAAGTTCTTGTTTATTATTATTATTGTTCTCCATTATTATTAGCTTTGCTCTTTTCTCCAAATTTTCCCAAACATTTCTATATGTCTAATAATCATTTCCTATTCTTAGATCTCCAGCAAGGATCACATTTTTCTTTGCATCAGCTACCTTCTCTAATGCCTTGAAAAATTCCTTCATGTCTTCCTTAGTAGAACCTTCTCTGGGAGCATAGGCACAATGAAGCCTCATTGTTCAATTATTCATTCTGATATTACCCATGTTACTCTACTTGATATTGCCTGATATTCAAGAAGATTATTCTTGTATTTATTGTTGAATACTATAGCTATCTCTTCTTTACCTTGGTCATTGTTGCTTGAATATAACATCTTGTATATTGGTGCTAGTGTTGTGATGAGAAGTAGCTGTGTATTTGAACAGTGTTCAAATACACAGTGAAAAGTGTGTTTTTTCTCCCTAAATTATATTGTGTATATTTGTATGGTAGCCAAACTAGATATAATCATTGTACTATGGTATTGTGGTTTTAAGAGTGTTTGCTTCAGTTGTTATCTTGATTAACATGGAAGTGCTAGTAACATCATAAAACTGGCAGCAAAGAAGCATACACCAGCAGCATGGAAGGTCTTAACTTGGAGATCCAGTTTTTTCTCTGGATTTTTGCAGTGGATAAGATGCAACAATTGTTTTATGTATGTGTCCAAAAACGTTAAAGATTCATGAAGTGTTCAATTGAATGATAAAAAAAAGAAACATATTATAGTATGTGAGAAGTGCAATGAAAGGCTAGGATGTTCCAAAAATGAGAACAGTTACCAGTAGTAATCAGAAAATGGATGGAAGTACTTGTGATAATAATAATAAAAGTGACATGGAAGAGCTTAGGCAAGAGTTACTGAAAATGAGGAGTCAAGTTATGTGTATTGAGGAGGAAATTAAATGTTTCAAGAAGAGCATAATTAATGTAAATGACAAGGAAATTAATAAGAAGCAAGTATCTAAAGATGATAGGGTTGCTTTATATGGTGATGCAATCATTAAAGGTGTAGTAAAAAAATAAAGTGCACAAGACATATTTTACAGGTGATACAATAAAACGAATATCAATGCTTTGCATAGAAGGAATGAACGGTTGTCAGAATTAGTGGTAGTGGTAGGTACAAATAACTTGAATGGTGAGTCAAGAAATGTACAAATGGATCAGGAAGTGAAATATAATAGTGTTATTGGGAAAGTGGTTAGTTTGTTGCCCAGATATGAAAGTAGTGAATTGAGAAGGAGAGCAGTGATACTGAATAACAAGATGGCTGAATTGAGGCAGAGAGTGTTCATTTGTGAATGTATGGAATGAATTCATTAGAATGACTCAAAGCTGATGAATGCATTTGAATGGGTTTGGTGTTGGTCATTTGGAGTGATTGTTGTTTAATGAGTACACAGAGTTCATACGAAATTAATACCACTTAGAGTCAGAGAGAAGTTGAGAAGCAGATCGTGGAAGGATGGGAAGAGGGTGAACACAAAGGTGAGGAAGGGATTATAGCAGAGCAAAGTGATGCAGTGCAAAATGGTAGGGATGGGATAATAAGAATATAAATGAAAATCAGAGTCAGGATCATGGAAATGGGGGTGGTCTGGACGAAGAGAGAAGTGCACTATAACAGAGAGAGTAAAAAGTTGTTGTGTTGATGAGATAGCTTCAAAGAGCGGAGAATTGTTATGCTTGTATAACTAATGTATGGAGTATCGGAAATAGAAGGGCTGAGTTTGTAGCATTTGATTGAATCAGTATGCCCAAAGATAATTAGCATAAGTGAAACTTGGTTTGCTTCTTAGCTTCTCTCATATGAAATTAATAGTGGTATTAATTTCATATGAACTCTGTGTATTCTTATTAAACAACAATCGCTCCAAATGACCAAACCCATTCAAATGCATTCATCAGCTTTGAATCATTCTAACTTCCCTTCGAATTCATTCCATACATTCACAAATGAACACTCTCTGCCTCGCACAATTCAGCCATCTTGTTATTCAGTATCATTGCTCTCCTTCTCTGGGCAAACTCAACTTCTATATCTGGGCAACAAACTAACTACTTTCCTAATAACACTATTATCATTCACTTTCTGCAACAACATCTTCAAATCCATTTCCACATTCTTTGACTCATTATTCAAGTCGTTTGTGCCCACCACTACCACTAATTCTGATGGCTGTTCCTTCCTTTTATGCAAAAAGGAAGGAACAGGCAAAAAAACAAATATCAAATGCAAAGCATTTGATATTCGTTTTATTGTACCAAATGTAAAACATGTCTTGTGCACTTTATTTTTTTACATCTTTAATGAGGACTTGAAATGGTGAAATATAAAATTTTCCAAAAGGATAGGCAAATGAAGAGAGGTGGGGGGGGGGGGGGTAATTGTAGCAGAGGAATTGTGTCCTTCAAGAGTTGAAGTGGAAAACAGTAGTATGTGTGAAGATTTTGAAGCTGGTGTGAAGTTGAGATCAGTAGAATAGTATATCTAATAAGATGCTGTTATAGGCTAGTGAATGTATATAGAGAGAGTATATTGATTGTAAAATGTTTAGACAAATTAGTTGGGCAAGTAAAAGGAAGATGATCCCAATTATGGGAGATTTTAATTATATTAATGTGGATTGGAAAGAAGAGATAGTGTATAGTAACAAGGAAAGTGAATTTGTTTTGAGTTTCTGCAGGATAACTATCCAAAGCAGCATGTGATGGAAGCAACACAAGGTTTATTAGTATTAGATTTGATGATATCCACACAGGATGTGGTTGTGAATGAGATATCGACACTGCCACCTGTGGGTGAAAGTGATCATGAGGTATTGGTTTGGAAGGTAGTCAAACAGGAAAAAGTTGTTTTCAAGAAGGTTCATATGTGTAACTATAAGGTGGGTGATTATCAGAAGCGCCGTAGTCAACGAGCATCAGTATATTGGGTTAATGAATTGTGTTGAAAAGATGTTGACAGTGCATAGGAAATGATAAGGCAGTATCTAACACAAGCAATGCATAACTGCATACTAAGAGTAAAGCAAATAAATAGAGTAGGAGTGAGGTGGATAAATGGTGAAATCAAGCAAACAGTGTTACAAAAGCAGTTGTTATGGAGGAAGTACATGACAGTTTGCAGTGAACAGATGCATGAGGAATATAAAGTGCAGGCCACAAAAGCAACAAGTATGGTTAAGAATGAAAAAAGTAGAATATGAGAGGAGATTGGCCAGTCAGGTCAAAGCTAATCCAAGGGAATTTTTCTGCTATGTGGCAAGCAAGAGGAAAAATAATTATGCAGGTTGATGCTGATGGATAATTATGGTAGCAGAGTAACTAGCAAATGATATAGTGGAATTATTTAATGCACACTTCATCAGTGTATATCGTAGTGGTGTGAATGATGTTGTGCCACATGCAGAAGGGAGACAAGAATTAGGAGAATTAAAGGTGAAAGAATCGGAGGTATATCAAGTGTTGCTCAGGTTAGATGTTAATAAGGTTGTGGGAATGGATGACATATCACCACATATTTTTAAAGCATGTGCAAAAAAGTTATCCATGCCTTTGTCCTGTTTATTTAATGGAAATCTTATAGTGGGGAAGGTTCCTATTGAGTGGAAAGGAGGCAAAATAATACCTCTCCACAAGCATGGCTCGAGAACAGAAGTTTCCAATTATAGACTGGTCTGTATATCTGCAGTTGTGATTAAAGTATTGAAAAATGGGTTAGAAAGAGAATACAGGATTGGGTCGATGAACATAAGATTCTCTATAACGGTCAGCATGGATTTGTGAAGGTCAAATCTTGTTTTAGCAATCTGCTTATGTTTTATGATAAGGTGACAAATGTGGTGAATAAGGGAGAATCATGTACAGTGATATTCTTGGAATTTGCAAAAGCATTTGACAGATTACCACATGATAAGTTGGTGTATAAGCTGCAAAGGATAGGAATAGATAGTATGTTGGTTAGATGGATTGGAGATTTACTCTCTGAATGATACCAGCAAGTTGTGTATGATGGAGCCATGTCTCAGAAAATAAAGGTGACCAGTGGTTCTGTTCTTTGGTCCCTACTGTTTAACTTGTTTGTTAATGATATTTCATGTGGATTGACTGGGATCTTCAAATATTTGCTGATGATGCAAAATTAGGAAGAATTATCAGGAGTACTGCTGATGTTAATTCTCTACAGTAAGATTTGAATAGACTTTTAACTTTAAATTAAAGATGTCAAGAAATTACATTCTTGGTTTCATCCATTATCCAAGTGTAATCAAACAAAGTTTTTGTGTGAAGTCACTTCACGACTGGGCTACTTGCATACAGAGGCTAATGACTTCACATCAATTGCCTTTGTATCCTATAATGCAATGCACATATTCTTACAGATATGTATAATGCTATGAATTATGGGAAAGGTCACTACCCAGACTGGTTGAGGTATATTTAAGTGTATGAATACCTATCCAAAAACTCATGTGATCCCTCAGATTATCCAAACATGAGTGATCAGAAGGATCATTTAACTCAGCAGTAGTTCCACTCAGTGACAGGCTCACTTGACCACAGAGAAGAACGCTCAGTGGTGGCTCTACACAATGGCAGGCCCACCCTACCACTGAACAAAGCTGCTCATATCTCAGGTAAAGCAACCACTTCAGCAGAAAAACACATCAATGGGAGTCAGATCCAGAAGTGATACCATGAAGCAATGCAAGTCATATTTCCATATACAAGTAGTCAAAAGGTGTCACACCAGAGTATTTTAGTAATAAGGTGTGACACCTTTTGACTACTTCGAGATTCGAGATAGATGTTGAAAGTTTTCTCACTTGGTTATACTATACATTAAGGATGCGGAGGAATTATATTCTTAGTTTCATCCATTATCCAAGTGTAAGCAGAGTTTGCACA